>NW_017722369.1:0-4249 GCF_001865875.1 Lupinus angustifolius | reverse complement strand
ACTGCGGGTAAATTTATAGACTTTCAAAAACTCCTCCTGATTGCCGATTTAGGTGAGGATAGGTAAAAGAAAAATAAATATGAAAAACGCATCCCTCATTGCCGATTTAGGGGAAGAAATTAAAAAAAAATAATTAAATGGAAAACTCCTCCCCCATTGCCGATTTAGGGGGAGGATAATTAAAAAAAAATAAATATGGAAAACTCCCCCCCATTGCCGATTTAGGGGGGAGAAATTAAAAAAAAAATTAAATATGGAAAACTCCCCCCCCCCATTGCCGATTTAGGGGGGAGAAATTAAAAAAAAAAAAATTTCTAAAACTCCCCCATTGCCGAGTTAGGGGGGTTAAATTTAAAAAAAAATATATACGTAAAACTCCCCCCATTGCTGATTTAGGGGGGAGTCGAATAAAAAAAATTATTTTATTTGAAATCGGCAACAAGGTTACCGATTTAGGTGAAAACTACACTAAGACGGTAATATTTTGAAAAGGTGCACTAAGACCGTAATTTTTCGGTCAAAGTGCACCAACTGAGTAAATTTTTCGGTTGAGACCAATATGAGTACATAGACATATTAAAATGTTGAGTAGGAACAGCTTGATCATTGGAAAACGTTGAAGGCCGTAGGATTTAGCTTGGCCAATGCCTTCAATAAATTTTTACAACAAAATTGATATCATTTATTGTTTATTTGAGATTGTTAAAAGCATGAGGATGAGCATTTTTTTCACATCTTTGTTGTAAAGTTGAACGACAAGAAATATATAAAAAGTTTAGTTATTAATTAAATGAATATAATAAAAAGTATATAATTAATAGAAAAAACTTACTCCTCTAATAAAATATGTTCTACCTCGAGATATCATTATATTTTGTAAATATCATTGTATATGCTACAAGTAGTGATATAGAGGCACAATATTGAGAATATTGGTGCAAATTTTGGACTACGTTCATCCAACATAATAACTCATTATATCATCTTTACCAGTGCCAAAAATTTGGACCATTGTTATTTGTTTTGCGGTCCAAACTTTTTTATATGTTACCGTATAGCTAAAACACTTATAACTTCCTTGATGGGTGCCTTAATTAATAATACAATTTAAAATGAATGATGAGTTTAATTTGCTGTGATCCTATGAAAAAATAGTGTACACACAAATATTTGTCCCGCTAATTTTCTTAATATGCTAAAGACCACATTTTATATTAACAAATGTGCTAATTTGCCATTAAAATCCTGCACTAAAATGTCCACAACCACCAACATGTCTATCTGACCTTATGTAAGTAATGTAGTCAAATAAATTGTTAATATGAAATTATTTAATTGTGTTTACTATTGTTTCTTTAGACTAAAAATACATGTCAACAAATAAATCATTATCATTTATTAAAGTGTAAAACCACTCCTTATAAGATTGTAGTGAATTTTTTATAGATTGCCTAAAAAAATGTTGTGTACGAATAATACAAAGAGTATAATATTTGTGCATCATCAGAATAAATATTTATACATAATTAGTATATCATCCACCATTTATTTGTATTGTTTTTTGAAGAGACAATAATAATTAAACATGAGTGTTATATGATACAATATAATGTATAAAACTTTTACACACTGAGTGTATACATTTTCTCTCTATTATAAATGTAAAATACTACATTACCAATATATAATCAATCATTTATTTACTACTTAACAAAAAAACTCTTTGTCACATCACCTAGGACATGTGTCATCACCACAATGAAATTTTTCACTCCAAAAAGCTTATACATTCCTTTTAATCACCATACATGATTTACCCATCAAACATATTAAATATCAGTGATTTATGTTATACATTCATTATTTCTTTTAATCATTATCAATAATTTGCCAATCATGTTAAACATTTTAAACTGAATACATTTTCACATCTGAGTTACTTCTCCCTCTCTATTATCCTATAATATCTCCATATTCTTCTTACCCCTTTCATTTTATATTTCATCATTCTTCTCTCTCACATCTACAATTTAATGTTTCATTCATCGAATTTACTTTGTTATCATCACAAAAACACGTGTAGCCATTTCTTGTTTGTTTAGATATGTTTTTATTTTCTAGATCTTTTAATTGATTTTTTGTTTATTTTGTAGATAAATTCTTATTTTTTTTCTTTGATTTTTGTTGCTTATTATTTCATTGATTTGTTTATTATGTAGATGTGTTATACTTGATTTCATTATTTTGTAGATTTGTTCTTCCAATAATCATCTTCGTTAGTTTCTGATTTTCAAGAGTTTCATCCTTAACAACGACCAAACCCTCAAAAACTATGTTATGTACTCGATCTACATTTATATATATATATATATATATAATATATATATATAATATACATCTACTTACAAGTTACAATAATGCATTTGTTTGTTTGTTGTTATTAATTTATTTATCTCCTCCTCTTATCTCGCTCTTATGATTTTATCTCTTCATTTGCAGTTTGACTCTCTGCAGGATCTTCAATTTTATTTTCCTTTTCACAACAAATGAATTTGATTTTCTATTAAAATATTTACATGTCTATTATGTTCTATATATGAATTGAAGTGGCTGATGAAAAGACTAAACTTGACATCATATATTTGTGATAATTGTCTAAAGAAGAGACTATTTTGATCAAATAAAATTTGAATTTCAAATGTCATTTCATTTCCTCATGTTATAAAATAATGTCTTTTTTAATTAATAAAAAAAGAGATAAGATAATTTGAAATGTAAGGAATAAAATAATAAAAAAGAGATAAGGTGATGAAATTTTATTAGAATAATAATGATAATAATTAAGATTAGTAATGAAATTTGATTAGAAGATTCTTTTATATTACATCATCTATTTATTATTGAGCTATAATTATGCATAAATTATTTTCATCTTTTTACTATTTTACCTATTATTTCTTATTTTTTAGAATGAATGAGTAAGAAAGTGATCCAGACCGTACCCAATACAAATAATATAACAATTAAAAATGCAGTATTAGGAAGTGACTCCTAGGTCGTTTCCCAAGGATTATCTTTCAGGCAAAACTTCAAACACCTTATACTCACACACACACAAGGGGGGTTTTGTTGTTGGATAGTATAAACATAAATCAAATTCAGAAACACTAGTTAAACAATGTAATAAAACGGCTAAATCCATTGGGCTCGTTTGTTCACAACTCAATCCTCGGTTTCAAAAGATTATTTTCAGATTCCAACCATTAACTTCCGACTTTGTTGAGAATCAATTAACTAAGCGATAATCAATTCAAAGTTCAAGAACCTAAACATCAAACTAAGTGAAATCAGTAAAGGTATGAAACAATTAAGAAATTCACACGAACTAAGCATTAATGCACTAGGGAGAGTAAATCAACTAAGTGAAGATAAACTCAACCAACCAGTTTCTAAGCAATGGCATTAAGCAAACCATATTCAGAAAAGATAGAAGAAATCAACAATAAAGAAACCAAAAATGCATTAATAACTAAATGATACATTACCAAAGGAACTTAGTCCAGAAATTTAGCCTTCCATGGCAATGGAAGAGCAAACCGAAAATGAGAAATGAAAAAAGGTGAAACCCTTGCAGAGCCAAAAAGAGGGAAAACGGAAATGTCTTTGTGTTGTAAAATGAGGCAAAGTGAAGTATGTGTGTTTGGAGTGGGGAATCCGAATTTAACCCCTCCAACACACATAAACCGAATTGGGCCTAAACAAGGGGCCCAAAGCCAAATTACAATAAAACTAACTCCTAAATTAAAAATACAATCTTCACTTCAACACATATCCTCGACTTCCATAATGCCCAAAATGTCATTGGTGCCAAATGTGATCTGAAAATGATAATAGATTTAATCAGGCCAAATAATCCCAAATTAACTCAGTTTATGAATATTAGTCCAATAAAGTATAAAACATTAAACCATGTGAAACAAAGTCAATTAGGCACCAAAAATCATCAATCATGCTAAATTAAGGTTATAAATAGTGTGTAATATATTGCTCATCAAATACCCCCACACTTAACCTTTTGCACTCCTGGGAAAAATAAAAAAATAAGGCTATGCTAACCAATATGCACCAAAGTGAGTCATGCAAGAAGATCACAAAAACTAGAAACCTAAGAAAATCACATATTTCACAATGAAATCTAGGAAATGCAATGAAATGGGCAAATTCAAACATACAAGAGTAAAAGAATAAA
>NW_017722368.1:0-260 GCF_001865875.1 Lupinus angustifolius | reverse complement strand
CTCCAATCCTTTCTGTTAGGCTGCACCATCTTCTCCAAAATCATCTTTATCTCTCTGTTTGAATCTATTGCAAAAAATGGGTACCTTGGTCACTGACAATGGTTATGGGTATGCCAAACCAGCAAAAAATGTGAGACCTAACAAAATCCATAACAACCCGAGCATCATTAGTCCTGGTGGCCTTAGCTTCCACCCATTTAGAAACATAATCAACAGAAAGTAGAATATAGTAAAAGCCAAAAGAAATAGGAAATGGACCC
>NW_017722367.1:0-266 GCF_001865875.1 Lupinus angustifolius | reverse complement strand
TGGTGGGCCAATAAAATCCAGAGTCCAGCACCTTTCGTGCTGTCCTTTGGGTACCAAGATGGCCACCCACTGAAGAACTGACTCAATCTCATGATCTAGAATGTATCTTCTAGTAACCTGGTCAGTACACAATCTTCACAAATAGGGATCATCCCAAACATAATATTTAGCATCACTCTTAAGTTTATCATTTTGAGCTCTAGATGCAAGTGGAGGAAAAACAGATGCAACCAAATAATTTACAATATTGGCAAACCAAGGGGTGG
>NW_017722366.1:0-269 GCF_001865875.1 Lupinus angustifolius | reverse complement strand
CCAATCAGGTACCTGGATAATAGGGGTGGTGGTCAAGGCTGTCTTGAGGCAATCAAATGCCTCCATACATCTCTCATCAAAATCAAATACTACCTCCTTTTGCTACAGATTGGATAGTGGAAGAGCCTTCTTGCTAAAATCTTTAATGAACATGCGATAAAAACCTGCATGACCAAGAAAAGAACGAAACTCTCGCATGCAAGAGGAGTAAGGCAATTGTGAAATAACATCTATCTTGGCAAGGTCTACCCCGATTCCCCTATTTGAGA
>NW_017722365.1:0-353 GCF_001865875.1 Lupinus angustifolius | reverse complement strand
TCACCCGATACGGCTCAAAAAGTGGTTTTTGAGTTCCGTAACTCGGAATTGAATTATGATTGCATCATTGGTTTTCGTAATTTCATTTCAAGTCAATATAGACCCTGAGTACACACATACCTATTTTCTAAATATTTTTCACTCGGAATGCCGAAATTCGAAATTCTAATCATATATTAAAATCGGACGATTTATAATACTTGATCGAGTATTGGTCGATAATACTCGGGCATGTTTATCGCACGTATCCGCGAAGTGGTCATTTCACATTGGGATGTGAGATTTGACTTCCATAAAGCAAATCTCACATCACTTTCTCAAATATCTCATGAGCTCATCATTAGCCACCCTAG
>NW_017722364.1:0-426 GCF_001865875.1 Lupinus angustifolius | reverse complement strand
CAAGTTGGAAAAATAGAAACTTTTGTTAAAAAGGATGTTAAGGTTTATGAGTACATGAATGCCTCATAAAACTCTTAAAGGATACTGTGAATAACTTACTTTAAAATGGTAAGATTATCAAAGAACGTCTTAAATCGGAATATGTAGTTTTACTAAAAACCGTACCTTTAAAAATGAATGGAAATCATGAACGAACTTTCGATGAAAAAGGATGGTCAAAAAAATGTGATGTTGGACTGGATGGATGAAAAGGATGTATGATCACGAGGAGGAAAAAGAGAAATGATTTTCAGTATTTTAGTAACGATTTTAGAAATATCGGAAACTAACGGATTTTTATTTTTGTAGTTACGAAGATTTCGGTGTTCGAACCTTGAAACCAAACCACCCTTAATTGACGAGTTAAAGAACGCTTCATTAAGGTGA
>NW_017722363.1:0-546 GCF_001865875.1 Lupinus angustifolius | reverse complement strand
CTTGTCGCTTGGGCGAGCACAGTCCCGCTTGGGCGAGGACTGGGCGAGGGGAAGTTTTGGTTCTGGAACTCCCTCGCCTGGGCGACAGAATCTCGTTTGGGCGAGCAAGCCTCGCCTATTCGAGTAAGGGGCCTCGCTTGGGCGAGAACGCCCAGGATTTTAATGAGTCCCTGGAACTCTCTCGCTTGGGTGAGATATGTCTCGCTTGAGCGAGAAGAGGCCTCGCTTGGGCGATAGTACCTTCGCCTGGGCGAGGAAAACTTCAGTTTATTTGAGATTTAAAGATTGAAATGAAATGATGTGGTGAACAATGTGAAGAACCCGGGTAGGGTGTGTCGTGATATAAAAGTTGTGGAATGAGATCACGGCTTGGATGAGAAGCATGACTCCACAAAAGTGTGAAAGCATTGTTTATGTTTATGCCTTGTTGGGCAAGTATCCGACTTGAGGTCGTGAACTAGGGGGTACCCTAGTAAGGATACATGATATCACTGAACAACGATCGACCGACCGTAAGAGGCCTGGTCATGTGACCGTCCAGGATTA
>NW_017722362.1:0-1660 GCF_001865875.1 Lupinus angustifolius | reverse complement strand
CGAATATATAATTAATGAAAATATTAGTAAAATCTTATAATTCAAACTCATAAAATTCGCGGTGTTACAGAAAGCGTTTGTACGACCTAGGTCCGGGTAGGTTTGTTTCTGAGGGAACCGATCGATCTATTTTAATTCCTTGCAAGGATATGTCATTTCGGGTGCGTACAAAGAGGCTTGGTATGGGACCTGTACTCTCGATTATTTTCGATTAGGATGTTGGATGGATATTGGTGTAAGGTGGATAATCATGACATATCATGCATACATTACCATTGTGGAAGTGAATTCCCACATGTGAGTTACTAGCATTGTGTATTCCTACTTTTATGCATATGATGTGGTTATGAGTAGAATGATGATTATTGTACTTAATATATTGGTAAGATTGGAATAAATGGTAAGTTATGTATTGCTTCATGATGTCAATGATAAATGATGAACTATATGTTGAAATATATTTTATGTCTGAGTGTGATATTATGAGTAAGTCCACGCCGTCAATGAATTTATGTTCATTAGATGTCTTACTCTCTCTGCTGCATTCTTGTTTTGTATATATTACTATGCAGATGGCCAACAACAGCACTCACATTCGAGGCTATCACTTCACGATGTCCCCGATGGGACAATGGGATAGTGACGGGCACAAATATACATACACATGCCCCTGTGGTCTATCGTTGCACATGGTGTGCAACGGGTCATCGATGATGATCCCTCAACCAGACACCTACATTGACACTTCTTTCACCTTGCCGCCAAGGAGGCTGAGGTCTCCAGAGGATGGACTTCGGTACCCGCCAGTCAGGAGTAATGGCGCTGTTCCCTCCCACGGTCATAGGACGTGGGCAGATTGTTTGGGTGACCCATCATCCAGTAGGGCCAAGAGGAGTCGTGTTCTTGGAGGAGGTCCCTGCAAGAAGGCTCCGGTTTTGAGAATGTCATCCCCTCCGAATTGTGCCGCGGGGTTATGGCATAATGAAGTGGAAGAAGAGGAAGAGGAGGACGAGGTCGTTGAGCTCGTAAATGTGGAGAGTTCGGTGGAGGTGATCGACCTCGTGTCTGACTCGGAAGAGGAGGAGGACCCTAGGGAGGGGTCCAGCATTCCTGGAATCTTTTGAGTCAGCTTGCGGCCAATCGATGTCCCTTTTGTTTTTGGTGGGGGGTTGTGTTTCTTTTTGGTTTTGTATATGTTAGTGGCGAAGTAGTTTACGCCTTTGTTGACCTAATTTGTATGAACTAATTATGACCTAACCTATATGCATTATTTTATTCAGAAAATTGTGAATCAGGTTAAGTTATCATTCGATAACGATAAGTTGATTTTTCGCATTCGACTTACTTAAAGTGATGTCCTAGAAAAGGAAGGTTTTTAAAAGGAAACAATTTTATGTCACCAATTCAAAAAACAATTTACCAATTTTTCCGCAATGTTTTTGAGAAGTATTTTTCGGGTCGTTACAATATGGATCTGGAAGTACCCAGAAAAACCATCAAGAAAACAGTAATGAGATTTACATGCTAAGCGCTCAAGCATCTAATCAATAAATGGTAAAGGAAAGTGATCCTTTCTTGTTACTTGGTTGAGCCTCATATAATCAATATAGACTCTCCAACTATTCTGCACTCTCATAGGAATCAACTCATCTCTCTCATT
>NW_017722361.1:0-2216 GCF_001865875.1 Lupinus angustifolius | reverse complement strand
GGGTGGTCAAATTCTGAATGGATGACTCTTGTCTCTGAATGGAAACTCTGGTCTCTTGCTGGAATTGTATATCCTGCAATGTCATTTGCCTTACCAATTCTTCTAATGAAGGTTCACTAGATGCAGGATCAAGATTACTATTCCCTTGTTGTTGCCTTTGTTGTTGGATTGGGGGAGGTACACATGGTCTATTTTGTGTAGCATTATTATTCTGAAATGGTGGCCCTAGATGAGGCTGTGAAGGATCAGACCATCTAAGATTCGGATGTTTCCTCCAACCAGGGTTGTATCTGCTTGATGAAGGATCATAATTCTGTTGTTGTTGTTGAGGTCTGTTGTTGTAAATATTTGCAGCATAGGCCTCAGGATGGTCACCAGTTTTGGGCTCTAAGAGAGAAGGACAAACATCAGCATAATGGTCAGTTGCGNCGGTGCAAATGCCACAAACTCGTGCTGCAAGTGGAGGTTTCTGCTGATTCATGGCAAGTTGAGTGACCAAGGTAGCAAGGGAGACAATTTTTTCTCAAGTTTATCTTGCCTCACCGAATCTGTCCCAACATCATTGACACCTCTGACCACTATAACATCACTACTTCTTGCACTGAATTGTTAAGAGTTGGAAGACATCTTATCAATCAAACCTCTAGCCTAAAAAGGGGTCATATCTCCAAGTGCACCACCACTAGTAGCATCAATGATATTCCTCTCCATGTTGTTCAGACCTTCATAAAAATATTGTAGGAGGAGTTGTTCAGAGATTTGATGATGGGGGCAACATGCACAAAGTCTCTTGAATCTCTCCCAATATTCATATAAACCTTCTGCATGTAGTTGTCTAATGCCAGAAATATCTTTTCTGATTGCAGTGGTCCTGGAGACAGGAAAGAATTTTTCAAGGAAGATTCTCTTCACATCATCCCAACTAGTAATAGAACTAGGGGCCAAGTAATACAACCAATCTTTTGAAGCACCCTCAAGTGAATGTGGGAATGCCTTCAAACATATGTGATCTTCTTGGACATCACGAGGCTTCATGGTGGAACATACAATGTGGAACTCCTTAAGATGCTTATGAGGACATTCACCTGCAAGTCCATGAAACTTAGGCAACAAATGGATTAGTCCAATTTTTAGCACATATGGCACATCCTCATTGGGATACTGGATACACAAGCTTTCATATGTGAAATCAGGTGCAGCCAGCTCCCTTAATGTCCTCTCACGTGGGATTGGAGGTGGTTCAACCATATTTTCAGATTATGCAACAGAATGCACAAAAACAGCAGAATGCACAGAAACAGAAGAATCAGTATCAATATCAGGTAGATTAACACTAAGATGAAAAGACTCACTATCTAAATTTAAATTCCTAACTTGTCTAACCAAACTATGAAATGTTCTATCAATTTCAGGATTTATTGGATGCAAAGAGTCAGGATTTGCCCTAGTCATGCACTAAATGTAGTGGTAAGAAACGTGTAGGGCAGTAAGGGAAATACATGTTAAATTTCAGTAATCAACTAAAACTTTGCAGCAATAAAATCCTAATACCATAGAAAACATACACAAAAAGTTTCAGGACAAAACTCAAAGCCTAACTAATTTAATTAAATGCAACAAAATCAAAACAATTGGAAAAATAAACTTGTAAAATAAAAAAGAAATAGTAAACAGACTCTTTTTGGATTTTTAGGTGGACTTCTATAGACGCAATGTGTAGAGAAAGAATTGTCTCATTTTTCTACCCCGAATGCATATATAATATGTTCAATTCTGATCAACGATTCCAAAGTTATGCCAAAAATAGAAAATCAACAGTAAAACTAGTCACTACTTGTTTGTATCTCACAACCAGCAGCAAGGTGATTGACTATGATGCATCCAGTATTCAATATGTGATGAAATAAGTGTGGAAACAATGTTTCATGTAAAAATTCCAACCACAACTATATTAACCAACATACTCCCGAATCAACCAACATGCAAATAACTAAACAAGATAGCAAACAGTAAAACAGTGAATGCTATAGGCAAATTTTGAAACCCAAACAGAATGGTTATTCTCAGACACACACTAAACTATACTAAGAACCTTTGACAAGAACCGATAATCCCTGGCAACTGCGCCAAATTTGATCGAGGCCGTACCCGATACAAATAATATAACAATTAAAACTGCAGTACTAGGAAGTGACTCCTAGGTCGTTTCCCAAGGA
>NW_017722360.1:0-3777 GCF_001865875.1 Lupinus angustifolius | reverse complement strand
ATCAAACTAAGCGAAATCAGTAAAGGTATGAAACGATTAACAAATTCACACGAACTAAGCATTCATGCACTAGAGAGAGTAAATCAACTAAGTGAAGTTAAACTCAACCAACCAGTTTCTAAGCAATGGCATTAAGCAAACCATATTCAGAAAAGATAGAAGAAATCAACAATAAAGAAACCGAAAATGCATTAATAACAAAACCTCAAGAGTTGTGATACATTACCAAAGGAACTTAGTCCAGAAATTTAGCAAGAGCAAACCGAAAATGAGAAATGAAAAGGGTGAAACCCTAGCAGAGCCAAAAAGAGGGAAAATGGAAATGTCTTTGTGTTGTAAAATGAGGCAAAGTGAAGTGTGTGTGTTTGGAGTGGGGAATCCGAATTTAGTAGCTGAACAAGAGAGCAAACAGCAAAACGGTGAATGCTATAGGCGAATTTTGGAACCCAAACAGAATGGTTATTCTAAGACACACACTAAACGCTACTGAGAACCTCTGAAAAGAACCGATAATCCCCGGCAGCGGCGCCGAATTTGATCGAAAATGATGATAGATTTAATCAGGCCAAATAATCCCAAATTAACTCATTTTAGGAATATTAGTCCAATAAAGTCTAAAACACTAAACCATGTGAAACAAAGTCAATTAGGCACGAAGAATCATCAATCATGCTAAATTAAGGTTATGAATAGTGTGTAATATATTGCTCATCAGAAAGAAACCCTAAAAAATGGGCTCTAAGAGTTTGAAGATGGGTGATCTAATAACAGTGAGATGAATTATAACGAAATGAATCATTTTAGTCATATTATTCTTCTATCTGGATTTATGGCTTAAGAAAAACAATATCTTTGATTTGATTTAATTGCGATAATGAATTGTTTCTTCTGGGTATAATCTATTAAAATCAACCATAAAAAATACATAAATTTTTAGCATTGTAAATTTGTAATATATATTTAATTTATGTTTGTTTGAATTATTTATAATCTGCATTATTGAATTTTGAATGAATTGATTTATTCATTCTTTAATTGATTAACTGTGTTTGTAATGCTTCCATGGAATTAGGAATTTCTTGGTATGGATTGAGTTTTTTACTTTAAATTATAAAATTATGGTTTAACATGACCTTCAATCAAATTTCATAATCAAGATACTAAGTAAATAAAATATTGATTTCACCTGATTACATAAGATAATCTTTAAATCTAAAAGGAGATTTTGTATCTATTTTAGACATGCTTGTATGAGTGGAATTAGGGTTGGGCTCAGATGGTTCAACAAAAAATCTATTTGATACATGTGTATGCTCATTACCTGTGTGGATACTTTTGCAGGAGTAAGTACCTCTTCGGATACTTACTCGACATCATTGTTCCTTGGTAACATTCTAATTTAAAATTATATTTTGTTTTTCTAATCAACCTTTTAATTAAATATTAACATTTAATTATGCTATATTTGAATGCTAAAAATATATTCAAATATTTATACATAATGAACATCAATCTAAAATAAAACATAAGCATTCAAGAGATCAGATATGCTAAAAAATCCTTATAACTTTATATGGTACTTATAAATGTAATCCCAAAAAAATATGATGTAAAAAGAAGTCCTTATATTTATAATTTTATATAGAGAATATAGAATTGTGATCTTATCCAATACAATTTGAATTTTATTTATTGAGTTATTTTACAATCAAATACTTTTTATAGTCATACTTTCAACAAATCAATGCTTATACAAATGCATATAAATGTTAATATTATACATATACCCTCAAAAATCAATGTTAATATTGCAAGTATATGAATGCATCAATCTAAAATAATAAAAAGAATCCAAGATAAAAATAATGATTAACATTGCAATAATAACCATTAGGGTTTAGGGTTTAATCAAAACTTAGGTACAATAGTAAAATATTAATCATTATCAAACCATAAGGAACCAATAAATTTATCTTTACTTATAACAAAAAGAAGCATTGCAAAATTATTTTATGATGAATTTTTAAAGTTAGAAAATATATGTTGTCTAGAACTAGGTTTCTGTGACTAAATTGAGTACAACTTATACAATTATTTGATCCAAATTTAGAGAATTGGTAATAACACAATTAAACAGGATATGAACTTCTAAAGATAGAAAACACAAACAATACAAAACACATTTATCGCAATTAAATAGGTTGTAACTTACTTAATTATTAGCACTTTGATGTTAAACTATGCACTTTATCATTTACACAAACTATATATTGTCGAAAAATAGTCACACTCAAACAATTTACAAAAGGAAGATTTTATATACATATGAAATTGAAAATTTAACACAATTTAATTTTCACGAACTCACGAGTAAGAATTTTCTAACATTTTGCCCTCGAGTCACTTATTTTACTTTTTGTCACATTAACATTTTTTGTCTACCTTCCTCACAATTATGTAAGGAGTAAGAAATTCAACGTTATAAAAACTATCAAATATTCATTGTGTTACAAATATTTTTAGATGAGAAAAATAGAGATAAAAACAATATAATACTAAAAATAAAATATAAATAGAGAATAGCTCAAGATATTACATCTCTTTTATGTAGTTTAGTTTACGATTTAGTTTTTATGCTTTATCAATATAAAGTTTCTCCCTCTAACACCTAATTATACAAGATTTTATATATGGCTTTTAAAGTAATTATTATGAAAGCAAAAACAAATATAATGGTTCAATACACGATTTATTGACGTTATAAAATATATGTACATTATTTGTGCATTATGCATAAATAAAGAAGCGACTCGTGCAAATGCACGTATATACTGCTAATTTATATGTACAATTTATACCTAAAAGTCAATATTTTAATATATAAATAATGAACAATATATAGTATAAAAATTATGTACATAATTAATGCTCACAAACTTAAAAATATAAAAAACATTGAAATAATTAACAAAAACAAACTAATTAACCTCTTAAATATTAATAAATCGATTGGCTCCAAAGTCTGAAAATTCAACATTTGTACTTTATTATTAATTCAGTTTTAGTATGGACCTGGTGATCTATTTTAAAACTGGACTTGAATTGGGCTTAATCGTATGTTATGTGTCCATTCCTTTTTAGGACATTTGCCTTGATATTAAGGATTTATGGTATGTGTAGTAAGTGTCTTGACATAGTTTGTGGCATAACAACTAAGTCCGACTTGGATTAAACTGCAATCTACTCCTAGGCTTCCCTAATTGAATATTGAAAAACAAAGCTACCACATTTTACATATTTTATACATTTTACATATTTTATACATTTTACACATGTGTTTTATTAGTTTGTTAATAAGTTTGTTTAGGTAAGTTTGTTACATATTTATGTACTATAAATTGAAAGTGTGCATGTCAAGAGGAACACTTTGGAAAGCTCTCCTTGAATGTCATGGTTTTGATGAGGACAACTTGTGCCTAAAAGAGCTTGAAGATCACCAACAAATCAACGTGCTTAAGTCTTTATTTGGAACTAGGCTTAGACTAGATTCTAGTTTAAGTTGAGTCGAAGGCTTAGGGCACCTAATACATGTCTCATATGCATATATCTTTTAAATCATTTCATCCATGAGATATGTCATTCATAATATGTTCATGCATTACATAAATACATGTATATGTGCATTCTAGGCATAAAACTAAGTGTTAAACATGTATCATCTAAGTGCATAACGTATTTGATGTTTTGTATTTAAAAATACACATTTAAATTGCTGTT
>NW_017722359.1:0-934 GCF_001865875.1 Lupinus angustifolius | reverse complement strand
CTGAGACTTAAGCATGCTGATTTGTTGATGATCTCCAAGCTCTGATAATCACAAGTTGTCTTCATCAAAACTAAACACATAGTGAGAAAGCTTTTCAAAGTGCTATCTTGACATGCGCACTTTCAATCTCCCCCTTTTTGATGATGACAAAACACTACACCAATTGTTTGATGAATTAGCTTGAAGATTGTATTGGTATTGATTGATATGATGCGCTAATATTTCGGAAGCAGTTATTACGATCAACCTACATAATCAAACAACAACAAAAAAAACCTTTCTCCCCTTTTGACATTATCAAAAAGATAACCTAGGTCAAAAGTAGGCAGAGATATGTAGTTAAACATAAAACAAAGTTAATGAATTAATTTTGGGATTTAACTATTAACCTGTTTCATTGTCGGTGGCTTGAACAAATGTGTTTATTTAGACATTTAAAATAACTAAGGGGTAAAGAGAACGACATACAAGATTAACTATATCAATTAGCATGATAAGCAATGTAGTGCAATAACTAGCTTAAATTATGCATCGTAAACATCTCATATGATCAAGAACCATTCACACAACGAAATAAGCTATTTTGACATAATTAAGCACAAAACTAATAACATAGCATAAAGAGTAAAAGTATTCAGCAACCATTACAAACCATAATATGTCAAGCAGAGAAAAAATAAAAAAAGAGCACAAATAAGTCTGGAAATAGTAACAAAAACTGAATCCATAAAGTGCAATAACGAAGAAATAAACCTAAGGGTAAGATGTCCTAGGTCTAAAATCTTCTAAACTATGGTTGAGGTGGAGGAGGATCAATCTCATCATCAGGAATAACAATGTTCTGGTCACCCCTGATCAGCATAGACAACTTCTGAAACTCAGAGCAAAACAATGCATTCTAAGCTTCAACAGTAGATCGAATAAAGGCATTCTG
>NW_017722358.1:0-362 GCF_001865875.1 Lupinus angustifolius | reverse complement strand
GTCAGTATACTTAACAATGATGGTGTCAGAAACATCTATATGCAAATAATCCACAATGCGTGAAATGAATATACTGTAGGGAAACAACTTGGACAGAGACACACTGTTCATAATCTTCAATATTTCCTCAGGCCAATTAATCATTACATTATGCTTAACAACGTACATGAAGCGCAAATCATTCACAATGGGCTGTGCATGATTTGTGTTCCTCTGTACCAGAATTTAAGCAATGATATAATGTAACAGCCTGTTCTCAACAGATAATGACCCAGCCTTGGTCAGTTGACCCGAAATATACAAATGAGGGCCTCTAAGAAATGACTTCTAAACCTCAGTAGGATCAAAGTTATCCTTAACCC
>NW_017722357.1:0-455 GCF_001865875.1 Lupinus angustifolius | reverse complement strand
TGTAGAACCCGAATTGATGTTGGACTGTGTAGAGAAGGATTAGGCAAACCTAACCTAGGGTTCAATTTGGGGAAAAATTGGAATATGATGGAATGAGGATGATAATGTGAGATTTCAAGGCAGCTTTGAGAGGGTTAGGGAGAGGTTTATCTACCTTATAGCACTTGGATCAGTTGAGTTGCAATTTCAGAGACATACAAGTGAAAAGAGGTGGAGAAAATGCCAGAAAAAGCGTGAAACCGAGGTGTTGTCTGCACTTAAGCTGCTGATTTTAATCGATTAACGGGCATGGTTAATCGATTAAGATCATGTAAAAATTGATTTTTCAGAAAATGATGCCCAGGTAATCGATTAACATCAGGTGCTTAATCGATTAAACACGGTAAAAAATGGATTTCAGCTAGCAGAATGGTTTCAACTCTTTAGGGCTTATGCATGCATTTTAACGGATTTAT
>NW_017722356.1:0-737 GCF_001865875.1 Lupinus angustifolius | reverse complement strand
TTGAGCGCAACACACACCAGCGACAATGTATTCCGCTTCGGCGGTGGACAAAGCAAAACAGGCTTGATTTTTACTGTGCCATGCAACTAATGAACTGCCCAACAAGTGGAGGTACCACTAGTGCTTTTGCGATCCAATTTACATCCGGAAAAATCGGAATCAGAATATCCTACCAAGGATAGTGAGGCGTCCCGAGGATACCATAATCCCATGTTAGTTGTTCTTTTTAAATATGTCATGATTCTTTTAACAGTTATATAATGTGATTCCTTAGGTGATGATTGAAATCTCGCACACATGCATACACTAAACATGATATCAGGTCGACTTGCAGTTAAGTAAAGTAATGACCCAATTATACCACGATACTTTGTTACCTCTATTGCTTTTCCTTTTTCGTCCTTGTCTAGGTAGCAAGCAGATGCCATAGGAGTGGAGGCTTCCTTACATTTATCCAAATCAAATTTCTTGAGTAGCTCTTTGCAGTATTTTGTTTGATGAATGAATATCCCACTTTCTAACTGCTTTATTTGAAGTCCTACAAAGAATGTGAGTTCTCCCATCATAGACATTTCGAACTCTCCCTGCATCATCTCAGAAAAATCTTTACATAGAGTATCATTAGTAGATCCAAATATTATGTCATCCACATAGATTTGTACAAGTAATACATGATTTTCTGATTTTCGAATAAAAAGCATTGTGTCAACCAATCCTCTTTCGAACCCTTTTTCCAA
>NW_017722355.1:0-277 GCF_001865875.1 Lupinus angustifolius | reverse complement strand
CGTCCATTTGAAATAATTTGAAGTTCATAATAGATGCAAAGGAAATAAGCATCCTGATGGCCTCTAATCTGCTACAGGGGCATATGTTTCGTCGTAATCGATACCTTCCTCCTGGTTGTAGCCTTTGGCCACCAAGCGTGCCTTATTTCAAATGATTAAGCCTGATTCATCAAGTTTGTTTCTGAAGATCCATCGGCTACCAATCATGGGATGATCTTTAGGTTTAGGGACCAAGTCTTAAACACTGTTACGTTCGAACTGGTTTAGCTCTTCTTGC
>NW_017722354.1:0-1587 GCF_001865875.1 Lupinus angustifolius | reverse complement strand
CCACACAGCAGGCATATTTGAATGCTCCTGAGACCTGGTCTGACATTCTTCATTGCTTGCTTTTTCATTATCCACGTCTTTAGAGTATGCTTCTTCTAAAGCACCTGCAACATCATCATACACGACCTTTCTCTTCTCTTTTGGAGAAGATTCGTCAAATTGTACATGGATAGACTCTTCTACTTGCATTAAATATTTATTAAAGACTCTAAAGGCTTTGCTATATATCGAGTACCCAAAAAATATTCCTTCATCAACTTTTGAATCAAATTTTCCTAAAGCTCGCTTTCCATTATTTAATATAAAACATTTGCATCCATGAAGATGGAATATGTTTGGTTTACGGCCTTTCCAAAGTTCATAAGGGGTTTTATTTATATTAGGCCTTAGAAGTACTCGATTTATAACATAACATGCAGTATGCACTGCATCTGCCCAGAAGTATTTGGGGATATTACTTTCATTAAGCATGGTTCTTGCTAATTCCTCTAAAACGCGATTTTTCCTTTCGACAACTCCATTTTGTTGTGGAGTACGAGGAACAGAGAATTGATGTAAAATGACATGCTTATCACAGAATTTATCGAACTGAAAGTTCTTAAATTCTCCCCCATGATCACTACGTATATATACTATTTTCAGGTTAAGTTGGTTTTGGATTTGCTTGGCAAGATTTTTAAAGGATTTGAACGCATCGCTTTTTGCAGATAAAAATAAAGTCAATGTGAATCGGGANAGTTTATTTCTGAAGACCCATCGGGTACCAATCACAGGATGATCTTTAGGTTTATGGACCATGTCCCAAACACTGTTACGTTCGAAATGGTTTAGCTCTTCTTGCATAGCTATACCCCAGTGCACATCCTCAATGGCCTCATCGACGGTCTTAGGCTCAATCTGAGATACAAAAGCTACAAAATTGCAAAAATTTCGTAAGGAACTACGGGTTACCACTCCTGTAGATATGTCACCTATTACTTTGTCGATTGGGTGAGCTTTCTTGGTTTTCCACACATCAGGCATATTTGAATGCTCCTGAGATTGAGGTTTGGTTTGACATTCTTCATTAGTTGCTTTTTCATTATCCATGTCCTTTGAGTATGCTTCTTCCAAAGCACCTGCAACATCATCAGAAACGACCTTTCTCTTCTCTTTTGGAGAAGATTCGTCAAATTGTACATGGATAGACTCTTCAACTTGCATTAAATATTTATTAAAGACTCTGAAGGCTTTGCTATGAATCGAGTATCCCAAAAATATTCCCTCATCGGCTGTTGAATCGAATTTTCCTAAAGCTTGCTTTCCATTATTCAATATAAAACATTTGCAACCGAAAGCGTGAAGATGGGATATGTTTGGTTTACGGCCTTTCAAAAGTTCGTAAGGAGTTTTATTTATATTAGGCCTTAGAAGTACTCGATTTATAACATAACATGCAGTATGCACTGCATCTGCGCAGAAGTATTTGAGGATATTACTTTCATTAAGCATGATTCTCGCTAATTCCTCTAAAACGCGATTTTTCCTTTCGACAATTCCATTTTGTTGTGGAGTACGAGGAGCAGAGAATTGATGTAAAATGTCATG
>NW_017722353.1:0-412 GCF_001865875.1 Lupinus angustifolius | reverse complement strand
TTTTTAAAGGAGTTTTTGGTTTGTTTACACTTTTGGCAAGTGTCACAAATTTCTTTAGTTTTAAAATTTAGTTTTGGTAGCCCCTCAACTAGTTCGTTTGATGATAATTTATCTAGATGTTTTACATGGATATGTGCAACGCGTCTATGCCAAAGCCAGATGTCATCTTCTTTAGAAATAAAGCATTTTGAAAATAAGGTAGTGACATCATCCAAATTAACCATGTAAATATTATTTATACGATGACCAACAAATTTAACATTATTAGATAAGATGTCACGAATAATACAACAGTCAGAATCGAAAGATACACGGTTACCTTTGTCGCAGAGTTGGCTTATGCTCAAGAGATCATATTCTAATCCTTCAACATAAAAGACATTTTCAATAAGAGTTTGAGATGAGTTACCAA
>NW_017722352.1:0-850 GCF_001865875.1 Lupinus angustifolius | reverse complement strand
CTATCACCTGTCATATGTCTCAAACACCCACTGTCTAGGTACCATTTCTGTCCTTGTGTTCGAAGACATACCTGCAAAAAGATCACTTGCTTTTCTCATGTACCCAATTGATATTGGGTCCCTTTCTGTTAGTAATCCGGGAGTCATCTTCCTTATTTATCCACATATAAACACCACTAGGTATACCATACTTTCTGATATGACATGAATATGAGGTATGACCATATGTATTGCCATAGAAGCATGTAGGTGTGTGTTTGTGATATTTATTTTTAGCACGAGCTATAGGTTTTATATATGGTCTTTTGTTCCTAGTAGGGCGAGTATAACCTAGTCCTGTGTGATCACCAACATTTCTTGTTTGACTTAGCATAGTGTCTGATTGTTGTTGACTGTTTGTGAGAAGTTTTTCTTTAAGTTTAAAATTTTCTTCTTGCAAAGTCTCGCAAGTCTCACAGGCAGGTTTTTGACATTAATTATTTTTAGAGCAGTTACATGTGCTACAAGAATAGATGAGATCTAATGTTTCATTTTCTAATTTTAATTCATCTAACTCTTTTTGTAGTTTGCTTATTTTTTGTTCATTTATGAGGATTACCCTTTTTCTATCAACGTTTATCCTAGCCAATTTCTTTAGTTCCTCATGTAACTCGACATAAGCCTCATACAATACATCATAAGGAGGCGAATCATCAGAAGTGGATGAGGTGTCAGAATATACCTCATGATTTTCCTCATGTGTGCTTGAATTCCCATCGTTGTCAGATCTAGCCATCAAACATAGCTTTGCTGACTCCTCCTCACTTGAGGTGCTTGATGTCGTTTCCTCCTCAGGTACATCACACACTAT
>NW_017722351.1:0-7163 GCF_001865875.1 Lupinus angustifolius | reverse complement strand
TACTAGCTCTGATACCACTTGTTAAGTATCAGTGGCTAAAATACACCTAGAAGGGGAGGGTTGAATAGGTGTAGCGGTCAGAGTACCCGCTTTTTCGAAAACAACAAATTATTCAAAATTAACCCCAGATTAATCAATTAACAAAACACAAATAATCGATTAACATAATTACTTTAATCGATTAAATCAGCTCAGAAAATACAAACAGATTCGGTTTCTTGCACAACAATTAACCGAGATTTAAACGAAATTACAGAGCTTACAAAATATCAGAGTTACACTAGTACAATATGGAAACAAAATATATCAATTAAAACAACTATACAACGTAACCGATTAAAGCAATAAAGAGAGAGAGAGAGAGAGAGAGAGAAATCCTGCAACACAATTTTTATCGTGGTTCGTTTGCGTGTCCACTTGCAAACTACATCCAGGCCTCCCGGCTGATCTGGGGATTTTTCTTCACTATAATTGAAATAATGTTTTACAAGCACTTCTTCCAATTACAACACTTAGATATTCACTTGAAACAAAAAGAAACTTATTCCTTGGTTTGACTCCCTTCCTACCGCCCAAGAAAACCTTTCTCACGGTGTAGCCCCAGCTAAGAACCTATTCTTCCTATCAAGAACACTAAGCTATCGAAGATACAACACAATCTCGTTGGTGGTAAGACACCTTGAGATTCCCAATGTTACAACACTATTCACAGCAAAAACATAGAGTAAACTAAAGCAATCATGATCGGTAGAGAGGAACCCTGAAAGGGACTGGGCTTACCATGTAAGCACCTCTGATAGAGGTAATTGAAATGATGGATATTGTTACTTGCCGTTGTTAAGGATATCTGTACTCCTAGTTGCTTTCCTACTAGGATCTTGGCCTTCAGCTATTGTCATTTTGGTGGTGATTGGTTGGTGAATTGCATATTGCATTGCATGAAAGATATATTAACTTCATGCATCATTTGCATATGTTTGACATTGTTTGATTATGATGTTGTTGTAAGGTCTCTCACTTTAATGATATTTCTCTATGTAATTCCATGTTGCGGTCGCCGTAGTTGGTTCTTACTCCCTTTTCTTTGTCTTTCATTTTGTCTATACTATATGTATGAACAGGTTTGCTACAGTTGCTGTATGGATTTTGATTAATGGAAATATAGAGAAGAATAACTTAGCTAATGTATAGTTAAGTATCTTGTTTATGTTGGGATTATTGTCTCTGTTTTAGGAAAACCCCCTAGTCTTTTTTGAACCGATTTTTATATAAGTCATATTTTTGAAACATATTGATGAAGGAATCTTTCTGCATATACGATGTTTTTATAATCATTATGTTGATACAATTAAATAAATTATTGTAAAGTTACAAACTTAAAAAGATATCATTGTATAAATCATGGTTTTGAGACTGAATGTGATATCTCGTTTTTGGGTAATGATAATATTGAATATCTCCGCATCTTGAATATGTCAATGAAAAAGAATTTTAAATTCACTCTAACTCTCTAACATGTTGCTTTTAATTTTCTATAAATTTTCATCATATTTTTATAACGAAGTCCTAATTTCTAAGTTGCAATAACGGGGTGTTACAAAAATAACTGAATAAATAATTAGCCACAGTTAAAATGTGGTTAAAGTAATGGTATTAATTAGTCACAGGTGTGGTTCACATTAGCCACGGTTGAAGTTGTGGTTAAAGAAATGTTACCATACTTCTTAATAGTGTAGCTATATCATAAATTGGTTGTGGCTAAACTTTTGCAATGCCAGTAATTGCTAGTGTGAAGAAGATCGTTGCTCCTAACCTTGACACGATTTTGATGAAGATACCAACATCACCAAAAAGAAGAAAATGAAGAATACTTATGAAGACAAAGAAGATAAAGCTTCAAGATAAATTAGCCTAAGTCTAAATAGGTACTTCTATCCTATACTCTTGAATATACAATATTAGTAATACTCAAACTATTTTTTGAAACATTTGAAGTATACTCCAAACAATTTTAAAAAATAGTGTGTAATGGATTACTGCATCTAAGTAACAGGTTATATGTGTGAGAAAAGAGTTATCTAACTTAAAACTGATCAGAGTAATCCATTAATGTCTTTGAGTAACAGATTACCAGTTTTAGTGAAGTTAAGTAACCGATTGCCCACTTGTTGTAATCGATTACTCTAAATCGAATTAAAATGCCCAATGGAAAGAATGTTTGTGTAATCAATTACCCACTGTTTGTAATTGATTACAGAGAGTTGTTGCATCAGATTTCAGATTTCAAAATGAAAGACTTTCATCCCAAACGAAATGTCTTCACTCCAATCAATTCCTACCTTTTCGTAGAGGCACTATGGGTGATTGGAAAATCTTTTTAAAGGCATTGAATCTCACAACACAAACACACAACTCTCGTACAAATTTTAAAAGCTCTTACACACATTCTGAAATTTTTTATGCACTTTTGGCAACTAGTTCTTAAACTTACAAAATTGATTTTTTGAAGTTGCTTAAAGTGTTTCAAAGTTTACCAACTTATAAAGAGGATTTTCATAGAACTCAAAACTTGGACATATGGAATGCAATTGAAGAAGGACCATATGAACCCTTCACTATAATGAACAACGTAAGAGAAGAAAAGCCCAAATCTTCATGGAATAATGAAGATAAAAAGAAGGTGCCATATGATCTCAAAGCAAAGAACATCCTCACATTAGCACTTGGCATTGAAGAGTTCTTTAGAGTATCAAACTGCAAATCTGCCAAAGAAATGTGGGATACTCTAGAGACTACACATGAAGGAACTGAGGAGGTAAAAAGATCAAGACTCAACACTCATTCCCATGAATATGAAATGTTTCGTATGAATCCTAGAGAGAAAATTCTAGATCTTCAAAAGAGGTTTACTCATCTTACAAATCACCTTATTGCACTTGGTAAGGTACTATTGAACAGTAACTTGAATTTGAAGGTTCTAAGATCACTCACTAGAACGTGGAAACCCAAGGTAACGACCATTTCTGAAAAGAAAAGTTTACCGGAAATGTCTTTGGCTGTTTTGTTTGTAAAATTGTAGGAATGTGAATTAGAAGTCAACCAACTTGACCAACGTGAAGAGCAAAAAAAGAAAAAGAAGAATATATCTCTAAAGGCGAATGTAGACAAATATGAATCATCAAAAGATGAATATGAGAAGGAAGAAATGGAAGACATAAGTCTTCTTATAAATAAGTTCAGCAAGTTCCTTAAAAGGAACAAGAGTGGTAAAACTGGACAAATGAGGAAATTCACCAAGAACAATGATGCCTCAACTTCAAACCAAAATTTCACATTCTTCGAATGTGGCATGCCTGAACATATGAAGATGGACTGTCCAAACCTGAAAAAGAACTTCTTCAAAGGGAAGAATGATATGAGATCTGGACGGAGAGCCTATATTGCTTAGGAAGACAATGATACCAGTTTTGCCTCTGAACTAGAAAATGAAGAACAAGCACATCTTTCCTTAATGGCATCTCATCATTCTGATGATGAAGAGGCACATAACACTCAACTATATTCTTCTGAATTACAAACTGCATTTAATGACTTCAATGATGAATATGTTAAACTCACAAAAATGTTTCTAAACCAAAAAATTGAGTTAGTTGCATTTAGGAACAAACTCTTATCATCTTCATGTCAAAACTGCATTATTCTTGAAAATAAAGTTTCAACTTTAAGTCTTGAACTTAATAAGATCAACAAGAGTAGTGAAAGTTTAGAAAAGATCATTAATGATCAAAGACACTCAACAGACCGAAGATGTCTCGGCTATTCAAAAAGCCATGTTTCTAAGAAACAAAGTGTCTCAACTAAGATAAACTTTGTTAAACAAAATATCCATGCATTTGAAAATAATAATAAATTTTATAGGATACATAAACATCAACCCACATGTACATATTGTAAAAACCATGGACATACATTAAATACTTGCATAATTATAAAATATGGTGTTCCCCTAGGTCAGTTTAGATGGGTTGAGAAAGGTACTAACTATGTAGGACTCAAAGAATATTGGGTACCTAATAAAACTTAAATTGTTTTGTAGGATAATTTGACAGCCGCCTGCAACTTATGGTACTTGGATAACGGCTGCTCAAAGCACATGACGGGCGAAAGAAACAAGTTCTCTATCCTTACTTCAAGGGACAAAGGCTTTGTCACATATGGTGATAACAACAAGGGAAAAATACTTGGAGTTGGTAGAATAGGAAAGCCACCCTCAACAACCATTGAAGGTGTATTATGTGACAAAGGCTTTCATATGGCATTCTACCTAGATAAGTGCATCATCGAAAGTAAGAATTCTCAAAAATCTAATCTCATTGGTAAGAGGATAAATAATATATATATATATATATATGATTAACATAGACTCCTCTTTACCAATAACATTTTGAGTTGCTAATGATAATCATGATGCATGGCTTTGGCATAGGAGAATTGCTCATGTACAAATGGACCATTTGAATAAACTCATAAGAAAGATTTAGTTGTTGGTTTACCCAAAATTAAGTTTGTTAAAGACAAACTCTGTAGTGCTTGTCAAATGGGTAAACAAACAAAAACTTCTTTTAAGATATAGTTACTACACATTGACTTATTTGGCCCCTCAAGGACAAAAAGTTATGGTGGTAACTACTATGCTTAGTAGACGATTTTTTATAAGATAAACTTGGACTCTATTCTTAGTTCATAAGAATGAGGCATTCAAAGCCTTTAGCATTTATGCTAAAAGAGTTCATAATGAAAAATCGCTAAAATCCTGCTACAAGAAGTGATCATGGGAAGAATTTCAAAACTCTTCATTTGAAGAATTATGTGATGATCTTGGCATCAATCACAATTTTTCTGTTCCTAGAACACCACAACACAATGGTGTTGTAGAGAGAAAGAATCAGTCTTTATAAGAATTGGCTCATACAATATTAAATGAAACTAACCTCCCAAATTATTTCTGGGCTAATGCAGTAAGTGCTACATGTTATGTTTCAAACCGAGTTCTTATAAGACCCATTCTTAAGAAAACCTCCTATGAACTCTTTAAAGGTAGAAAACCAAACATTTCTCATTTGCATGTATTTGGTGGTAAATGCTTTGTTTTAAATAATGGTAAGGATAACTCAGGCAAGTTTGATGCAAAAGCTGATGAATGTATCTTCTTAGGCTACTGTCTTTTGAGTAAAGCTTATAGAGTTTTTAATAAAAGAACTCTAGCCAAGGAAGAATCTGTTCATGTATATTTTGATGAAACCAATCCTGTGATAAAGGATGGGTTAACCCTTGATGAAGAGGACTTTCCAAGTTCCCTTTCTAAATAAAATTCTATTAATGATTCTACAACTAATTCTGAGCATTTGAAAATGGATGATAATCTATCTTCTCAAGAAGAGCATATTCACTCTGATTTACCAAAAGAATGGAGAACTCGTCGAGATCATCCTATTGACAACATCATTAGTGATATAAATAAGTGTGTCATTGCCCGTTTGATGCTAGAAAATGCTTGTCTAAACATGACATTCGTTTCTCAAATAGAACCCTCCAAGATTGATGTTGCAATCGAGGATGAACACTGGATTCTTGCGATGCAAGAATTAATCCAATTTGAGAGAAATGAAGTTTGGGAAATTGTTCTTAGACATAAAAATAGGTATGTCATAGGAACTCGTTGGGTATTTTGAAATAAATTTGATGAAAATGGTATTATTGTTGGAAATAAAGCTAGACTAGTAGTCCAAGGATACAATCAGGAAGAAGGTATAGAATGGTATTATTTTTCATAACCAATATTCTTGAACATTTTGATGTTTCTACTAATGGTGAAACCAAGGTTGCTGTAAATCTTTGCGAAAGCAAGATTGATGTGGAAGTTGTCCACAAAATGGGTTTCTCCATAGATCCTCGTGACCGCCACACCTATAAGCATCGATCTGATAGACCGACTATATCTGCTGATCAACTAGAACCTACCAATCCTAACCCTCTTTAACCTCAACCTTCTTAGTTTCATGCTCAATCTTCCTCATCTGCTGTCATGCCTACCAGTCAGATGATTATGGACGAGTTTCTTTCTCTTCGAGGCTACATCACTAACTGGATGGATGCCTTTGATACTTAGAATCAACAAATCCAGTTTGAACTTCATCGTCTCTCTTCTAAGCTGAGTAGCATGGACATTGATGAAGACAGCTCTAAGCCTGAGTCTTAGATTTTGTCTAGGATTTCTGTTTGTATTGGTGCATAATTCTGAACAATTTATTGTTTTTATGTTTGTAATGTTTTCATACTTTTAACTTTCTATTATTTGTTATCCTTTTATGATTACTTTTATGCTTGTCATATACATATTATATGTTGTATATATATATATATATATTATGCTGGAAACTCTTGGCTTTTCTACTTTTTCATGAAGTCAATAGGGGGAGAAAAGTTGGGAAAAGTGTATTTTCTATCAAATTTATTTCAGACACTTACTCCAAATGAAAGGAGGAGCATGCAAAATAGGGGGAGCATACTCAAGTCATCTTAACATATCTCAAAGTATGCTGCTCTCATAAAACTACATTGTTAAAGAAGATATTGATTTGTCATCATCAAAAGGGGCAGATTGTGAAGAAGATCTTTGCTCCTGACCTTGGCACGGTTTTGATGAAGACACCAACATCAGCAAAAAGAAGAAAAGGAAGAATACTTGTGAAGACAAATAAGATAAAGCTTCAAGACAATGTATTCTATGTCTACATAGGTAATTCTATCCTATACTCTTGAGATATTGTAATTGCAGCTCATAATCTTTGGTGAAGAAATCTCTGAAAGTGCAAAGTGTCAAGGATAGCACTAGCAATGCTTTGCCTATGTTTTGATGAAGACAAGGTTTTATTAAAGATTGAAGATGGCTCAACAATCAACATGCCTAGAGCTCATTGGTCATATCTAGACTAGGATATATTAATAGAGTCATTATTCTAAGTAGTCTCAGATGTGTGACTTAGTAAGTGAGTATAGGTGAGGTGAACCTAGGTGCAAGTCTCTCAAGACATTATAATCGTCATATCACATTCATGAGAGATATCATCTAGTTAATTGTATGTTCATGCATTAATCATACA
>NW_017722350.1:0-6331 GCF_001865875.1 Lupinus angustifolius | reverse complement strand
AGCATAACATATGAGTAGTTTGCCTTTTGAATCACATGTTTTAATATGCTGGTTAATCGATTAACATGGTGACTTAATCAATTAACTCAACTGTTTTTCTGTTATATCAGTGTTTCTTTACAACTGGTTTCTGTTTTAATCATGTTGCACTGGTTAATCGATTAACGTGTTACGTTAATCGATTAACATGTCTTTTTTGTGTTATAATTGTTTTTTGTTTTAACTGTTTAACTGATTGCAACAGTTTGAACTGTCAAAACTACCTTGTATAAGTTTAGGCAATTTACAGAAAAATGTAGCACTATATTCTATTGTATAGGATTGATTTAGAGAGCATATTTCGTGTTTTACATTATGTTTTGCAGAGAGAATTGCATGTGTGAGGAAGAGAGATTAACATGCCATATGGAATATTGATTCTTTATTATTTGCATACTGTTTTTCATATGCTTATTCTCATCCTTATCTTACTCACGTGTTCATGCATTATTAGTAAAGATTCTTAGAGAGATATCTTGTGATTATTGTTTTTGATTAACTCACATGTATATGATGGCTTGAGTGAATTGTGAGTGGGTTAGTCTTAAGGTCTTTCATTGTTATATTTCAAGCATTTTTTTTATAATACCTTGCTTTTGTAACTTATTTTTGTGTGTATTGGATTGATCTCTTGGTGTCTTACCACCACAGAGATATGGATTCTTCACCAATACTAGGAGGTCTTGATTTGAGAATAAGAATCTTGGCTGAGTCTGGTTCGCGAGAAAGGTTTTCTCAGGCTATAGGTAGAGTCAAACCAAGGGTTAGATGTTCTATATTTCAAGAAAGAAGTGTCCTATGTTTTGTAAATTGAATTGGTGTATGTGATTATACTTGTATTCAATATAGTGAAGAAGAATATCTCCCAAGATTATACTTTTATAGAGGCCATTGATTCAGACATTTGGGAATCCGTGATCAGTGGTCCATTTGTCCCACTTCACTTAGTGGATGGGAAACCGAAAGAAAAGCCCAAAAGCTTATGGACTGATGAAGAGCGCAAGAAGGTTCAGTTCAACCTTCGCGCCAAAAATATAATTACCCCGACCCTATCCTACAATGAATTCTTTCGGGTGTCTCAATATCAAAGTGCCAAGAAAATGTGGGACACTTTACAAGTGACTCACGAGGGAACTAGCAAGGTCAAGCGCGCCAAGCTGAATGCGCTGACACATGAATACGAATTATTTCCTATGTTACCGAGTGAATCAATTGGCGACATGCAAAAGCGATTCACTCACATTATTAATCATCTTATTTCTCTAGGTAAAATCTTTACCTGAGGAGAACTCACTAATAAAGTTGTACGTTGTCTTGATGGGAGATGACAACCTAAGGTGACGACAATCATGGAGTCCATGGATCTAGATTCCATGCCTTTGGCAACACAATTCAGAAAGCATTAAGAGCATGAGATGGAGCTTGGACGTCTGACCATGCATGAGTAGTCTGATCAGAAAAAGAAAGGGATGTCTCTTAAAGCTACAACATCACAACACACTAAAGAGATAGACAATGACGACTCTAACTCAATCAATGATGAAGAAACGCTAAATCTTCTGTGCGAAAGTTTGGGATATTTCTAAAGAAGAAAGGAGGGTTTAAGCGATTTCAAAAGAAAGAGGCGTGAAAATCAACTAAGAAAGGCAAGAACAAGGAGCGCTTCACTTGCCATGAATGTGGTAAGCCGGGTCACATGAAGTTCCAGTGTCCCACTTACTTGAAGAAAGTTGATTCAGAAAAGAGCACTCCCCGTGACTTCAAATCAAAAAAGACATACATCGTTTGGGATGTACCAGAGGAAGAAACAACATCAAACACCTCAGATGAAGAGGAGACCGCCAAGTTGTTCCTAATGACCATAACATATGAGGCTTGCGGATCAGGTAGTACAAAGGATGCTATTAGTGAGGTATATTCTGACACATCATCCTCTTCTGATGATTCTCCCTCATATAATGTTTTATATGATGCTTATGTCGAGATGCATGAAAAGCTTAAGAAATTAGAAAAAATCAGTGGCAATAGAAAAAGAATAATTTTGCTAAATGATCAGAAAATAATACAACTACAAAAAGAATTGGATGAGCTAAAATTGGAAAATGAAACTTTAGATCTAGTTTTTTCTTGTAATTCATGTGACTGCTCTAAAAATAAATTATGTCAAACAACTACTTGTGAGTCTTGCGAGGGCTTGAAAAACGAGAATTTTGAACTAAATGAAAAACTCGCAAAACTTACAAATGGTCAACACCAATTAGATACCTTGCTTAGTAAAATGAGAAACGTTGGTGACCACACTGGATTAGGGTATGTTCCCCCATCTCACAGAAAAAGACCATATAGGAGACCTCTAACTCGTCCAAATAAAAAGTCTAATAAGAAAAATAAAGTTCCTACATGTTTCTATTGTGGCACACATGGACACACCTCTCTTTCCTGCTACATCAGGAAAGATGGGATACCCAGTGGTGTTTACGCTTAGGTAAGAAAGGGAGATAACTCCCTGGTTACTAACAGAAAATGACCCAATATATTTGGGTACCTGAAACTAGCAGGTGATCTATTTTGTAGGTATGTCAACGAACACATGGGCAACATTGGTATCTTGACAGCGGGTGTTCGAGACATATGACAAGAGACAAGTCAAAATTCCTAGACTTGTGAATGAAAGAAAAATGTTTCATCTATGTTACTTTAAGTGTCACTTGTTGTGGTTGACCAGAAAAATAATTAATTATTAAACTTTTAAATTATAAAAGATGATACATAGAGTGACACCCTTTTTGGAATAAGAAACATATTCACCTATACCTAAATGATGTCTTTATACAAAAACTCTTTGAAATTTAAATATTTCTCTAATTTGTAGCTTCATAAATAAATATTGTGTAACTTGTACGGTTATTCTAAAAATTATACGTGATGAATCAAGTTCTTAACATACAGATGATGATATTGCTTATAGTAATATGCTTGATTTGAGTGCTTAATGATTTACACTTGATAAAAAGATTATGGATGTATTCGTAATATATATTCTAAGGATACTTATATGTCATTTAATGTTGATTGTATATGTATTTTTTTGTCCAAAAATTTTATCTTATGAATTTTAATGAGCAACAAAAGATTAGTTTAAAATGTCAATTTGAACATTTTTTCTTGGAGTCATTAGTCGTCATTCATGTTTGAAAATTTCTAAATTATTGTTAGTCATATAGTGTTTTATTAAGTTATCTGTTTTATCTTGACTATTGAGATTCAGCTACTATATAAATATATTTTTCAACAATGAAGACCTATAAACAAAATTATATAGGAAGATAACAAATGAATTTCTTGAATACAACATACGATTTATATGAAAATGAAATATTTGATTTTTTTACTCTAGTTCAGTTATGTGTGTTTTTAAAAATTTTCATTACTAAATTAGTTTTAATTATAAATATTATTGCCCCTCCTAAAATTTAGATCAAGATCCGCCACTGTCTATGAATACATGGGCAACATTGGTATCTTGATAGCGGATGCTCGAGACATATGATTGGAGACAAGTCAAAATTCCTAGACTTGTCATTAAAAGAAAAAGGTTTCGTCACTTATGGAGACAACAACAAAAGAAGAATCTTAGGCACTAGAAAGATTGGCAACTCAACCCATGCCATAATCGATAACGTTCTATACGTAGAAGGTTTGGAACGTAATCTGTTCAGCATCAGCCAACTATGCGACAAAGGTAATTGTGTGTCATTTGATTCTGATTTTTGTATAATTTGTGACATATTATCTAATAATATAAATTTTTTCGGATATCGTGTAAATAATATTTATATGGTTAATTTGGAAGATGTCACTTTCTTATTTTCAAAATGTTTTATTTCAAAAGAACATGACATCTGGCTTTGACATAGACGAGTCACTCACATTCATGTGAAGCATATAGAAAAATTGTCTAAAAATGATTTGCTTACCGGTCTACCAAAACTCACTTTTTAAAACTCAAGATTCTTGTGACATGTGTCATAAATGTAAACAAGTAAAGAATTCCTTTAATAAAAAGAATTTAATATCCACGACTAGACCTTTGGAGCTTCTCCATATGGACTTGTTTGGACCGTCGCAAATTATGAGTTTTGGTGGAAGTTATTACGCTTTGGTAATTTTTGATGATTTTTCTACATTTACATGGACTTTGTTTTTAGCATCAAAGAACGATCCATATAATTCTTTTAAATGTCTAGTCAAACAAATTCAAAACCAGTCTAACCTGAAAATCTTTTACATACGATCCAACCATGGTAGAGAATTTGAAAATTATAAATTTAATAAGTTTTGTAATAAGCATGGCATCATGCATCAGTACTCAGCTCCCCATACTCCTCAACAAAATGGAGTTTTTGAGAGGAAAAATAGAGTTCTAGAGGAACTCGCGAGGACCATGCTAAATGAGAGCAAGGCTCCAAAATATTTCTAGGCTGATGCAGTTTACACTGCCTGTTACGTAATTAATAGAATACTACTTAGACCTACTTTTTAGAAAACACCTTCTGAAATTCTTAAAGGTCGAAAGAAGTGGTACAATTAACTTCTAACTTTATTCTTTTATTCATTTTATTCTTTGATACCAACCTTTCATATGAAATGGTATGGTTAACTTAATAAAATGAGACCGACCTTTATGATATGGTTAAAAGGAACCCAAAAAAGGAGTAAAGGAATAAAGTCACTAAATAAAGTCACTAAATAAATAACTCAAATTAACCCTTCAACAAAGTGGTGTTGTTGCTAGGGAATTGCGTTTTAATAGAATTTTTTTATATAGTATATTATATCATTAATAGTTGTGCATAAAATTTCTTTTTATTTTTTGTAGAAATTTAATTTTTAATTAGTATAAAAATGTAAATTACAAACTTTTTTCTTTTCTTACTAATCTTTCTTTGGAAATATACAGATTTCCTTTTTAGTGTTTTATTTTAGGAAAATGGATCAACATATCAACATCTAAATTTAAATAGACAATTTCATAAAGGAGTTTCATCAGAAGCTCAAGAAAGTGCACCAAAAGTTATAAAAATTACCAAAGCCATTGGAGAATTAACAACACTTTTGGTGTAATGGTTGTGCTAATCAAAAGTTGGTCTATTTCATCAACAACCAATCAACATATCACCAAACTCAAAATAAACTAGAGGAAATACTAGAGGAATTCATGCAGACAACCAATCAAGCATTAGCAAATCACAAATGATGCTATTAAAAAATGTAGGATCAAATCAGATACATAGTTAAACATCATAATGATATTTTAGAACATTCCGAAAGTATCACAACAAGAAGTGGAAATATGATGGGAAGGGTTATTGAAAAAGAAAAAGAAAAAGAAAAAAAAAGAGAAGAAGAAAAAGAAAAAGAAAGAGAAGAAGAAAAAGAAAAAGAAAAAATTGTACATAAAAAATAGATATATTAGTGTTGTGAAATGACTCATATCTCTAGATAACAACAATACAAGTTATGGGCTTGGGCTGATGTAAAGGGGTTGGGGTAGAGGGCTACATATATTGATGTTATGTAAACCTATTGTAACAAGGAGAAAAATAGTAAAACACTAATCCTTATTCTCTAATAATATATAGTGGTAGCCGCTCAACGCTCCCAGGGACGTAGGCACAATTGGCCGAACCTTGTTACCAAATCTCTTGTGTTATTCTCTTGTCTCTATACTCTTTACTATTTGATTGTTCGCTTGTTCCCAACAATTGGTATCATATGGCTCTTAACCCAGGTGCCAAATTCGAGGTGGGGAAGTTCGATGGAACTGGTAATTTCGGATTGTGGCAAAGGAGGGTTAAGGATGTGTTGGCTCAACAAGGTCTATCAAAGGCACTGCGTGAGAATAAACCAGAGGGTATGGATCAACTGGATTGGGAAGAGTTGAAGGAGAAGGCTGCGGGAACCATACGGCTCTGTCTATCAGATGAGGTGATGTATCATGTTATGGATCTGACATCACCAACAGAGGTATGGGAGACATTAGAGAAGCGGTTCATGTCCAAGTCTCTAACAAATAAGCTGTATTTGAAACAGAGACTCTATGGCCTGAAGATGCAGGAAGGTGCTGATTTGCAACAACATCGCAACAATTTTAATCAAGTGATCAATGACTTGCAGAAACTTGATGTGAAGGTTGATGATGAGGACAAAGCAACAATATTAATGTGTTCTTTGCCAAATTCCTATGAACACTTGGTGAACATTGGCGTACAGGAAAGACTCAATCAAACTG
>NW_017722349.1:0-23766 GCF_001865875.1 Lupinus angustifolius | reverse complement strand
TGCTGGAGTGGCTGAAGAGATCTCAATAGATTCAGACCATGGTGCTACAAAATTATGGCACATGCGTTTGGGACATATGAGTGTGGGTGGCATGACAGAACTATGTAAAAGAGGATTGTTGAGGGGAGTCAGCAAATCTAGATATTTTGTTACTTTCGAGTCAGCAAATCTGGCCAACACAGGACTCGAGTCATTCTAGATTATGTCCACACTGATGTATGGGGACCCACTCAGGAACCATCCCTAGGAGGTTCTAGGTATTTTGTTACTTTCGTTGAAGACTTTTCTCGCAAGGTTTGGGTATATTTTCTGAAGCATAAGTCTGAAGTCTTTGCCAAGTTCAAGGTTTGGAAGGCAGAGGTAGAGAACCAGACTGGTAGAAAAATCAAATACATGAGGTCAGATAATGGTACGGAGTACAAAAACTCACAGTTTCAGAAATTCTGTGAGGAACATGGCATTCAGAGACACTTTTCAGTGAAGAAGACTCCTCAGCAGAATGGTGTTGCAGAGAGGATGAATAGAACTCTTACAGAGAGGGCCAGATGTATGAGACTGAATGCTGGACTTTCCAAAGGATTTTGGGCAGAGGCACTTAGTATGGCATGTTATGTCATCAATAGATCACCACGAGCTTCATTGGATGGTAAAGTTGCAGAAGAAGTATGGACAGGTAACCCAATGAATTATAATATGTTACGTATATTTGGTTGTCCTGCTTATGTACATGTACCCAGTGATGAGTGATCTAAACTTGATCCTAAGTCAAAGAGGTGTATCTTCATTGGATATACCAAAGGTGTGAAGGGGTTCAAGTTCTGGGATCCAGTTTCCAGAAAGGTGGTGTTGAGCAGAGATGCAGTGTTTGATGAAGATTTCATGATGAAACAGTCAGTTTTGACAGAGGTGCCCATGCCAAATGGAGAGACTTTGGGTTCAAATATGATTCCAGTGAGGAATGAAATGGTTCAGGTGAATAAAGGCAAGGAACCATGCACTAGTTCAAGTCAAGAACATGATCATTCTCAGGCAGAGAGTTCAGGTGTGCAGGAGTATCTACTTGCTAGAGACAGGGATAGACGTCCTATCAAACCTCCAGAGAGATATGACTTTGAGGATATGGCTTCAGTTGCTCTCCATATCATTTCAGGAGATCCATGTAGCTTTCAAGGGGCTATAAACTGCCAGGAGAAAGAACAATGGATGAGTGCCATGATGGAGGAAATGGAGTCTCTACAGAAGAACCAAACTTGGGAGCTTGTTCCATTGCCCCCAGACAAGCGTGCAGTTGGGTGCAAGTGGGTGTACAAGAGGAAGCCAGCAGTATCAGAAAAAGAAGGGGAAAAATTCAAGGCTCGTCTTGTAGCAAAAGGGTATTCACAGCAGAAGGGGATCGACTACAATGAGATTTTCTCCCCAGTGGTGAGACACACTTCTATCAGGGCAGTGCTTGCCTTGGTAGCCAGCCGGGATATGCACTTAGAACAGATGGATGTGAAGACTGCCTTTCTCCATGGTGAATTAGAGGAGAAAATTTACATGACACAACCAGAGGGGTTCAGTGCAGCTGGACAGAGTCACTTGGTTTGCAAGTTGAAGAAGTCTCTATATGGGTTGAAGCAGTCTCCCAGACAGTGGTACAAGCGGTTTGACACTTATATGTTGAAGCTTGGTTATAAGCATTGTGAGTATGATTATTGTGTTTATGTGAGAAGCCTTGACGATGTCATGCTAGGTAAGGAGTTTGACATGAAAGATTTAGGGGCTGCTAGGAAGATGCTTGGGATGGAGATTCACAGGGATAGGGGAGCTAGAAAACTATGGCTCTCCCAGCAAAGCTATGTTGAAAAGATCTTAGAGAGATTTGATATGAGCAATGCTAAAGTAGTGAGCACTCCATTGGCAAATCACTTCAAGCTTTCCCTAGATCAGTGTCCAAAGACAGATGAAGAGAAGAAATACATGTCAAAGGTTCCATATGCCAGTGCAGTGGGTTGCTTGATGTATGCTATGGTTTGTACTAGACCGGACTTGGCACAAGCAGTTAGTCAAGTATGCAAGTACATGTCGAAACCAGGGAAGCAACATTGGGAAGCAGTCAAATGGATTTTCAGATATTTGAAGGGGACTACAGGTCTCGGTATCATGTTTGGCAGCCAACAGAGTAAGCATTCAGTTATTGGTTATGTTGATTCGGACTATGCAGGAGAATTGGATGATAGAAGGTCCACAACGGGGTTTGTCTTGACCCTTGTAGGTGGACCAATTATGTGGAGATCATCAGTTCAGTCTATTGTTGCTATGTCCACAACTAAAGCAGAGTACATGGCAGCTGGTGAAGCTTCTAAGGAAGCCTTGTGGCTTATGGGGCTAGTAAATGAGTTAGGCATTGAGCAAGGTGGAGTTCCGCTGCATTATGACAGTCAGAGTGCTATCTTCTTGGCAAAGAATCAGGTGTATCATGCTAGAACCAAACATATTGATGTGAGATTTCATAAGATCAGAGAGTTGGTAGCTTGTGGGCAGATACTATTGCAGAAGGTTCACACTTCAGAAAATGCAGCTGATATGTTAACCAAACCGGTTACTGTGGACAAGTTCAGGCATGGCCGGAGCTTGTTGAACATTCACTGATGATGGACTATGGAGCGCCCCCAACCCAATGGCGGAAGATGGAGATTGATGATATTCGCCAAGGTGGAGATTGTTGTGCAATGACTCATATCTCTAGATAACAGCAATACAAGTTATGGGCTTGGGCTTATGTAAAGGGGTTGGGGTAGAGGGCTATATATATTGATGTTATGTAAACCTATTGTAACAAGGAGAAGAATAGTAATCCTTATTCTCTTGTGTTATTCTCTTGTCTCTATACTCTTTACTATTTGATTGTTCGCTTGTTCAGAAACTAGCGGGATACAAAAATAAGAAAAACAATACCCGCTAGTTCATAAAAAATATCATATCTTACCGCTCCATTAAAAAATAAAAATGAGGAGCAGTTCGCTAGGTTCATGGAAGCCTTGGAACAAATTCCCACTTATTCCAAGTTCATGAAAGAACTACTATCAAAGAAAAGGAGCTACAAGGAGAAATAAGTTATCCAACTTAACACAACTTGAAGCGCAATCCTTCAAAATAACATTTCTCATAAGGTGCAAGACCCAGGAAGTGTGACTATTCCAATCGCAATTGGGGAAGTTTCTATAGGAAAAACACTTATTGATCTTGGGACAAGTGTTAGCCTAATGCTACAATCAATGATGAGGAGAATTGGAGGGTTGCAACTAAAGCCAACAAGAATGTCTGTGCAACTGGCTGACAAATCCATCAAATATCCAGAAGGGGTTGCAAAAGATATCTTGGTAAGAGTTGATAAATTCTTGATTCATGTGAATTTTGCTATAATTGACATGTCCGGAGATGTGTAAATCTCACTCATTTTCGGTCATCCATTCATGAGAACAACAAAATTAGGGATAGACATGGAAAATGGCAAACTGGTAGTTTGAGTAGAAAATGATGAAATTCAGTTTGATATTTTCAAAGCAATGCATCATCCAAGAGATAAGGGGAATGTTTTCATATAGATATTCTTGAAATCTGCTCAAAACAACCTCAACCTAATGACTCTTGGGAAATGCAAGAACTAAATCTAGAGGACGGAGAAAAAGAAAAACTGATCAGAAATTTTTATGATGATCAAATTTCTCCGATAACAAAGCCTGAAACAAATAAAGGTGGAAATGATAAAAAAGAACAAGAACTAGAATTGAAGGAGTTACCTTCACATTTAAAGTTTGCATTCCTAGAAGTCAACCTCAACAAACCAGTTATCATCAGCAGCTCACTTTCCACCTTGGAAGAAAACAAACTGATACAAGTCTTGGAGAGGCACCAACAGGCGATTGGTTGGACTCTGAAAGATTTAAAAGGAATTAGTTCTTTTTACTGCTTGCACAAAATTATGATGGAGGATGATTACAAGCCAGTATCTCAAGCACAAAGAAGGCTCGATCCGACAATGAAAGAAGTTGTTTGGAATGAAGTGGTCAAAATGTTCGAAGCTGGAATGATTTATGCCATTTAAGGAAGCAAATTAGTAAGTCTTGTTCAAGTGGTGTCGAAGAAAGAAGGAATGACGGTAATCCAAAATGACAACAATGAACTCATTCCAACCAGAGTTGTTATTAGATGGAAGGTATGTATTGATTACCGCAAACTCAAAGTGGCCACTAGAAAAGACCACTCCATGGATCAGATGCTAGAAAGATTATCAAGGCGGTCCTTCTACTATTTCTAAGACAGTTATTCATGATACAACCAAATTGCTGTGGATCCAGAAGATCTATAAAAGACAACATTCACTTGTCTTTTTGGTGTCTATGCCTATAGAAAGATGTCGTTTAGATTGTGTAATGCCGCATCTACTTTTCAAAGACGCATGTTGGCAATATTCGTAGACCTAGTTCAGAAATGCATCTAGATCCTTATGGATGACTTTTTAGTATTTGGAGATTCTTTTGACTTATGCTTGAAGAATCTGGAGACGATATTAGAAAGATGTGTTGAGACCAACCTAGTATTAAATTGGAAAAAAATGTCATTTCTTGGTCACTGAAGGCATTGTTTAGGGGAACAAGGCTCCAAGCAAAGGAATAGAAGTTGATAAGGCAAAAGTTGATGTCATAGAGAAGCTTCCAAAACCAACAAATGTTAAAGGCATCAGAAGCTGTTGCTTGTCAACAGGTCAGAATACATCTACAAGGGGGTTGAATAGGTGTCGCCAATCAGTTACTCTGTGTTTCCTATATTACGCGCAAAACAGAAACTGATTGCACTTAATCAATTAAGTTCGGTATTAATCTATTAACTGGTGCTAAATTTAATTGATTATGTTTGTGGATAATCGATTATCCTGTGTTCTTACAGATTCTTGATTTTAATGGTTTCTTGCTATGCAAATTACCGATTACCAATCCTTATGCAATTAATGATGATTAACCAGATTATAACAAATAATACAGAATCAATTAAAACAGTAAGAATGCAATAAGGAAAAGTAAAGGAGATTATGGTTAGAAAATTATGCACAAGGAAATTTTTATCTTGGTTCGTTTGCGGTCCAGTGCAAACTACATCGAGGCTTCCCATTCTGATCTCGGGAGATTTTTTTTCTTTGCTATTGAAAATGTTTGATACACACAAACTTCAAATACAATAAAAAACTAAGACGCTACTTTCTTGTATTCTACAAACTTGACAACCACGGTTTTACCTTTCTAAATTGCCTACTAAGATCACCTATCTTTTCACGGATAGGCCCTAGCCAGGTATCGCTTGCACCAAGACCTCCTGGTCTTTGTGAAGAATAACAAGATCTCTTCTCAAATGGAAGTTACTCACCAAGAGATCACTTTCCTTGATAGAAACAGATTTTGAGTTTTCTTGATTACTCAATGCTCGAATATAATAATGTAAACTCAATTCTAAAACACTAAGCATAATACTCACAAGAACCTAATCTATATGAGAAATTTATGCAAAGGTTTTCATAAAACAAATTTCAGAAAACATAATTTTCTTCCTTTCGATTTAAAACTTAACAAGAACAACAAGAATGAATGATATGCACAAAAGCCCTAAACATGCATGCTAAAATCACAAATATTAAGCTCTATTCAACATGTTCTTAATCTCTAAACTTTTCTAATGCAATCTATATGACAATGAACACTTTTAGATCTCCTAGATATGCAATTATTGATAGGCCATCTAGGCCAAAATTCTAGAATTTCAAATAATCACACTGATAATGATATTATTCGATTATTCATTCACTTAATCGATTAACGAGCTGTTAAAAGTTAGTTTTTTGTTATGTCTTAACCGATTATATATTGTCTTAATCAATTAATGCTCTAACATCATCATATTGGTTAGTAATTGAATTCTTGATAATCGATTATACATTATATTTAATCGATTATGCTGATCAAAAATGTTTTTCGTGATGTATGGTAAACTACCTATATGTTATGAACATGCTATACATAGTTTTTCAGATATAATACCTTTAATGCATAAGACTATGTATATGAATGCATGTGATGTCTCAATTTTAATCTTGATTATATTAAAGCTCTTGTGAGATTTCATCTACATTTACCTAACCTAGACTCAATCTAATGCAAGCATCTTAAGACTCCTAATAAAAGTAAATCTTACAATGCCCTAAGTCTATAGATGAAACCTTTGAGTCTTCGGCTTGTTGTTTGTTGTACGATCTTCACGCTTACTTGTATGTTATTGTCTTCATCAAAACTTAGGTTAGCGTCAAATGTGCATATCCGACTCTTTGTACTTTGAATCTCCCCCTTTTCGATGAAGACAAACTCTACACCAATTCCTTGTTTGATTAGCTTGATTATGCTCAATGTGTGTTTGCTTAGGTTGGATAAATGTCAAAGTTGTGCTTCTACCCCTCACTTTGTTCTGCCCTTGAACCAAGCAATGTGGTGATATACACAAGAGTAGGTAGCAAACTTATGGAAGCTTAACAACCTGAAACACATCAAATGGCAAACAACCTTTCTCCCCCCTTTTAACATTATCAAAACCTATAAACAATTAAATGATAATAAATAGTCAAAAGTAAGAATAGATATAATATTTTGTGAAAAGAAACTGTAATTAATCAATAAGTACAGACTTTGATTGATTAACCAGTTTTTAGAAAATTGAACAAATGCACAAAATTACTGCATTTAATCGATTATCTGAGGCACTTAATCGATTAAATTGACAAAAAACAGCATATGAACCAGGTTTGTATGACACATCTAGCATGTATAATAACGAAATCAGGCATGAAATGATTAATACTTCTGATTTATTAAGGTTGAGCATGTATTAATAAAACAAATATACTATACGCGCAAGATATGATCAAGATTCACATAAAACCATAATCCATAAACTATCAACATAATTAGCCATTGTTCAACAAAGCATGAAATTGCGAATTTAAAAAGAGTACATAGCAGAGTTTGATAACATATTACAAGCAAAAGAACACAGTGCTCAAAATAAGATGAAGTACAAGACTTAAAAGCAAGATGATACACAAAAAAGCACAACACTCTAAAGGCTAGACACTCCTAAACTATCCTAAGGTGGTGAAGGAGGATGTCTTGCTTGCGGATGCATAATGTCTTAGGTGGTCTGAATGAGGAGGTCCAAATGATTGATTTCTTCATTTACCCAACCATTTAAAATCTTAAGCAGTTGAGCCTAGTTAATCGATTCAAGGAAGACTTAATCGATTGAAGATAGAGTTTCAAAAAACTTAGGCTACTAGAACTCAGTTTAATCGATTATAATACTGGGTAATTGATTAAACTTAGTAAGATTGCAGATTTGAGTGTGTTTTTTAGATATACAAGGTATGCTAAGGCACTTATCCTAAGAGTCTAATCTTGACAGAATTTACACACTGTTGGCACATAAACATGTAAACATGAATGCAATTTATTAAGCACAAAGGGAAGCATGCATTTAACATATAACAAATAGATAAGCATATTGATCATACACAAGGCACAAAACACAATTAATCAAGCTAGTTAAGATATTGCTCATCAAGAATTCCAAGTTATCTTCTAAGAACAAAGAATGAGTCCCGTGGAATGGGCTTGGTGAAAATATCAGCTAGTTGTTTAGTGGTTTCAACAAATTCAAGCACATAATCACATTTTTGCACATGATCACACAAAAAATGATGCCTTATCTCTATATGCTTGGTTCTATAATGCAAGATGAGAGCCTATCATGCCACAATATTTTGTTACCTCTACCGCTTTCCCATTTTCATCTTTGTCTAAGTAGCATGAAGATGCCAAAGGAGTGGATGCTTCTTTGCATTTTCCATCTCAAACTTGCGAAGCAATTCTTTGCAGTATTTTGATTGATGAACAAATGTGCCAATGTCCATTTGCTTGATTTGTAATCCAAGGAAGAAAGTAAGATCTCCCATCATTGACATTTCAAATTCACCTTGCATCAAATCAGAAAACTCCATTCAAAGGAGGTCATTTGTATCACCAAAGACAATGTCATCAATATATATTTGAACTAGTAAAACATGATTATCTAATTTTAGATAAAGAGCATTGTGTCGATTTTGCACCTAACGAACCCCTTTTCTAAGAGAAAAGTACTCAATTTATCATACCAAGCTCGAGGAGCTTGCTTTAGGCCATAAAGTGCATTTTTAAGTTTATAGACATGGTTCGGGAACTTATAGTTTTCAAAACTGGGTGGTTTCCTAACATAAACCACCTCTTGAATGAATCCATTCAAGAAGGCACTCTTGACATCTATTTGGAACAACTTAAAATTCATGATCGATGCAAATGCCAATAGCATCATGATGGCCTCTAACCTCACAACTGGGGCATAGGTTTCATCGTAATTGATATCTTTCTCTTGGTTGTATCCCTTGGCTACAAGGCGTGCTTTGTTTCATTTTATTTCTAAAGACCCACTTAGTGCCAATTATCGGATGGTCTTTTGGTTTGGGGACCAAGTCCCACACATTATTACGCTCAAAATAGTTTAGCTCTACTTGCATAGCTATACCCCGGTGCTCATCCTCTATGGCCTCATCTATGGTCTTAGACTCCATTTGTGATACAAAAGCAACGGAATTAGAAAAGTTATGCAAAGAACTATGGGTTACGACCCCATAGAGATATCACCTAATACTTTATCAAGAGGATGGTATTTCTTGGTTTTCCACATCCTTGGCAAGTCATGATGGTCCTCATTGACTTCTTGATCATCTTGATCCTCTTTGTTCTTTTCCAAGTCCCTAGTATATGCCTCTTCCAAAGCATCTATAACATCATCAGACAAAACCTTTATCTTCTCTTTTGGAGAAGATTCGTCAAAATGAACATGAATCAATTCTTCTACAATCATAGTATATTTATTAAAAACTCTAAACGCCTTACTATGCATTGAATACCCTAAAATATACCCTCATCAGCCTTTGAATCAAATTTTCCTAAAGTTCGTCTTCCATTTTTTAAAATAAAGCACTTGCATCCAAAGGCATGAAGATGAGATATATTAGGTTTTCGGCCTCTCAATAACTCATAAGGAGTCTTTAACAATTTAGGCCTAAGATGTACTCGATTCATGATATAGTAGGCTGTATGTACAACATCGGCCCAAAAGTATTTACGCATTTTGCTTTCATTAAGAATGGTCCTAGCCAGCTCCTCTAATACGCGAATTTTCCTCTCAACAACTCCATTGTGTTTACTAGTGCATGATACCATGTTTATCGCAAAACTTGTAGAATATATGGTTCTCAAACTCACCACCATAGTCACTTCGTATATATACAATTTTCGGGTTAAGTTGGTTTTGGATTTGCTTGGCAAGGCTTTTAAAAGATTTGAATGTGTCGCTTTTAACAAAAAGAAACAGGGTACATGTAAACCTGGAGAAATCATCTACGATTACCAAAGCATAACACCTACCTCCGAAACTCATGATTTGTGATTGTCCAAATAGGTCCATATGGAGAAGCTCCAAAGGCCTTGTTATGGAGATCACATTTTTTGTTGCAAATGAGTTCTTAACTTGCTTACACTTTTGGCAAGTGTCACAACCTTCTTTATATTTGAAATTAAGTTTAGGTAGAAAAACAACTAAATCGTGAGATGGAAATTTATCTAAGTGTTTAATATGTATGTGCGCAACGCGCCTATGCCAAAGCCAGATGTCATTCTCTCTAGAGATAAAACATTTTGAGAACAATGTAGTGACATCTTCCAAATTAACCATGTATATTTTATTTATACAATGACCAACAAACTTAACATTATTAGATATATTATCACGATTAATGCAACAATCAGAATCAAAGGATACTCGGTTACCTTTATCGCACAATTGGTTGATGCTTAATAAGTTGTGCTCCAAGACATCCACGTATAGTAATTCTCAATCATAGCTTGCAAAGCATTACCAATAGTTCTAACTCCAAGTATCTTTCCTCGATTGTTGTTGACATAAGTGATGTACCCTTTTTCTTTGAGTGAGAGATCTAGGAATTTTGATCTGTCACCTATCATATGCTTCGAACACCCGATATCTAAGTACCAATGATGTCCATGTGTTCGTAGGCATACCTACAAAACAAATTACTCATCTTGTTTAGGTACCCAATTGATATTAGGTCCCTTTCTATTAGTAACCTTGGGATTTTGTCCCTTTTAAACTCAAATAAATGAACCATTAGGCACACCATATTTTCTAATGCAATATGAAATGGAAGTATGGCCATGAGTGTCGCAATAGAAACATGTAGGCAAGTGAGTCTATGACTTTTTATGATTTTGGACTACAGGTTTCCTATATGGTCTCTTCTTACTAGTTTGGGGTTTATAACCTAGTCCCATGTGGTTACCAGCATTTCTAGATTCAGCGAGTAAATTGTCAAGATTAAATCTATTGTATGTAAGTTTTGCGAGTTTTTCTTTTAAATTTCATTTTACAATTTGCAATGTCTCGCACATATCGCATATAGTAGTTTGACATAAATTATCTTTAGAGAAATTACACGAGCTACAAGAGCAGATTAAGTGAAGGGTTTCATTTTCCAGTTTTAATTCATCTAACTCTTTTTCATTTTAATGATTTGTTGTTCATGTAGTAGGATTACCTGTTTTCTATCAATGTTAATCCTAGCAAGCTTTTTAAGTTCTTCATGTAATTCAAAAAATGCATTATACATTTCATCATATGTAGGAGAGTCATCAGAAAAAGATGAAGTAGTAGAATATACCACATTTGCATCATCTTGTCCGCTAGAGTTGCAAGCGTCTTGTGTTTTCACCATAAGGCATAGTTTTGCAGACTCGTCCTCGTCAGATGTGCTTGATGTTATTTCCTCCTCGGGGGCATCCAACATGATGTATGCTCTCTTTGATTTGAAGTCACAATGAGTGCTCTTTTCAAATTCCACCTTTTTGAGATAGGTTGGACATTGTAGCCTCAGATGTCTAACCTTCCCGCATTCATGGCAAGTGAATCGCTCCTTTTGGTTCTTGCCGTTTTTGGTTGAGTCGTATGCTTCTCTCTTCTGAAACCTCTTGAATCCCCCTCTTTTCTTTAGGAGTTTTCCGAATTTTTGAACTAGGAGATTCATGGTTTCCTCATCCACATCAAAATCTAAATCGTGATCCTCTTCTTGATCTTGAGAAATAGTTGCCTTTAGAGACATGCCTTTCTTCTTCATGTTTGAATCCTCATTCAGGGTCAAACACCCTAACTCCATCTCGTGTTCTTGGAGTTTGCCAAATAGAGTCATTAAAGGCATGATTGCTGTTATTTTCGGCTGCCATTTCCTGTCAAGGCAATGCAAAACTTGTTAGTTAATTCTCCTTTAGCAAAAGTTTATCTAGGGCAACTAAATGGTTAACAATGTGAGTAAATCACCTTTGAATTTCACTAATTGATTCATTTCATAACATGCAAAATAACTCGTACTCATGTGTTAGTGAACTTAACCTTGCACATGCCTTCATGGGTCACTTGTAAAATGTCTCATATTTATTTAGCATTTTGGCACTACGATACTCTAAAGAATTCATCGTAAGATAGAGCTCACATGATAATGCTTTTAGCACGAATATTATACTGAACCTTTCTAGGCTCATCATCGGTCCATAGACTTTTTAGCTTTTCTTTACGTTCATTGTCCACCAAGTGGAGTGGAACGAAAGGACCATTGACCATAGATTTCCAAATGTCTGTGTTAATTGTCTCGATGAAGATCTTCAGGCACACCTTCTAGTAGGTGTACCCCTCGTCACTGAAAATCGGAGGGCGGCTGATGGATGCACCATCACCGCCAAAAGGGTCTATGGCACCCATCGTATTATCCTCTAGGATCGAACGAATAAGCGGTCAAGCTAGAACTCTCGTACTACCTCTGATACCACTTGTTGGGTGTCAACATGTCAGAATAGACTTAGAAGGGGGTTGAATAGGTGTCACAGATCACTAATTCTGCTTTTCCTATATTAATCAATTAAATGGTGTTGGATTTAATCAATTATGTGTGTGGATAATCGATTATCTTATGTTCTTACAGATTCTTGATTTTAATGGTTTCTTGTTATGCAAGTTACTGATTACCAATCCTTATGCAATTAATTGATTATAGAGATTACAGAATGACGATTAACTAGATTATAACAAGTAATAAAGAATCAATTAAAACAGTAAGAATGCAATAAGCAAAAGTAAAGGAGATTAGAGTTAGAAAAATGTGCACAAGAAATTTTTTATCCTGGTTCGTTTGCGGTCCACTACAAACTACATTCAGACCTCCCATTCTGATCTCGGGAGATTTTTCTTCTTCACTATTGAAAATGTTACACAAAAACTTCGAATACAATAAAAACTAAGGTGCTACTTTCTTGGATTCTACAAACTTGACAACCACGATTTGACCTTTCCAAATCGCCTAATAAGATCACCTATCTTTTCACGATTAGGCCCCAACCATGAATCGCTTGCACCAAGACCTCCTAGTCTTTGTGATGAATAACAAGATCTCTTCTCAAAGTGAAGTTACCACCAAGAGATCAGTCTCCTTCATAGAAACAAAATTTTGAGTTTTCTTGAGTACTTAATACTCAAATATAACAATGTAAACTAAATTCTAAAACACTAAGCAGAATACTCACAAGAACCTAATCTATATGAGAAATTTATGCAAAGGTTTTCATAAAACAGATTTCACAATTTCCAGAAAACCGAATATTCTTCCTTTCACTTAAAACTTAACAAGAACAACAAGAATGAAGGATGTGCACAAAAGCCCTAGAGATGCATGCTACAATCACAAATACTAAGCTCTATTCAACATGATCTTATTCTCTAAAATTTTCTAATGCAATCCATATGACAATGATTGCTTTTATATCTTCTAGATATGAAAATATGAAATGGTATTAATGATATGAATGATATGCCAAATGGGCCAAAATTCCAGAATTTATACTAATCACACTTATACTAATATTACTTGATTATTCATCCACTTAATTGATTAACGGGTTTTTAAAAGTTAGTTTTTTGTAACGTCTTAATTGATTATAAGTGTTGTAATCAATTAACGCTTTAATAACATCAGATTGGTTAGTAACTAAATTCTTTATAATCGATTACACATTATACTTAATCGATTTTGCTGATCAAAAATGTTTTTCTCGACGTATGGTAAACTACCTATATGATATGAACATGCTATACATAATATTTCCAATATAATACCTTTAATGCATAAGACTATGTATATGAATGCATTAGCCTACTTATCATAAGATATCTAGATGTGATGTCTCAATTTTAATCTTGATTATATTAAAGCTCTTGTGAGACTCCACCTAGGTTTACCTAACCTAGACTCGATCTAATGCAACCATCTTAAGACTCCTAATAAAAGTAAATCTTACAACGCCCTAAGTTATTAGATGCAACCTCTGAGTCTTTCGCTCGTTGTTTGTTGTATGATCTTGAAGATTACTTGTATGTTCATTGTCTTCATCAAAACTTAGGTTAGCGTCAAATGTGCATATCTGACTCTTTGTACTTTGAATCTCCCCCTTTTCGATGAAGACAAACTCTACACCAATTCCTTGTTTATAAGCTTGATGATGATCAACATATATATGCTTAGGTTGGATAAATGTCAAAGTTGCGATGGTCCCCCTCACTTTGTTCTCCCCCTCAACCAAGAATTGAGGTGATATACATAAGAGTATGTAGCAAACTTATGGATGCTCAACAACCTTAAACACATCAAACAACAAACAACCTTTCCCCCCCCCCCCCTTGACATTATCAAAAAGTATAGACGATTAAATGATAATAAATGGTTAAAAGTAAGAAAAGATATAATATTTTGTGAAAAGAAACTATAATTAATTAGTATGTGCAGACTTTGATTGATTAACTAGTTTTTAGAAAATTGAACAAATGCATAAAATTACTGCATTTATCGATTATCCAAGGCAGTTAATCGATTAAATTGACAAAAAACAACATATAAACCAGGTTTGTATGACACATCTAGAATGTATAATAAGGAAATCAAGCATGAAAATATTAATACTTCTGATTTATTCAGGTGTGTATTAATAAAACAAATATGGTATACACGCACGACATGGTCAAGATTCACATAAAACCATAATTCATAAACTATCAACATAATTAGCCATTGTTCAACAAAGCATGCAATTGTGAATTTAAAAAGAGTACATAGTAGAGTTTGATAACATATTACAAACAAAGAACACAATACTCGAAATAAGATGAAGTACAAGACCCAAAAGAAAGATGCTAAACGACAAAGCACAACACCCTAAAGGCTAGACACTCCTAAACTATCATAAGGTGGTGAAGGAGGACGTCTTGCTTGTGGATGCATAATGTCCGAGGTGGTTCGAATGAGGAAGTCCAAATGGTTGATTTCTTCATTTAGCCGATCATTTTGCCTCTTAAATCCCGATTGAATCATGTTCCTTAGAGACTCATAGTTTGTGTCAATGTGAGCATTGAGCTTCTATTCCATAGCATCTAAATGAGCTATCCCGAAAGATGGTTCTTGAGGCATAGCAGAAGCCTCCCCCTGAGTTTCTAGAACCTGCTCATTCATAAGAACATCTTCATCTGATAACTCCAAATCCACAATTGTGTTGTGATCCTTCTGGTATTGTCAGGCATAATCATACTTTTATATTCCCATTTTGTGGATAAGATTATCTTGAATCAAGTGCTCACGAGAGTTTGTTGTGCTAATCACTGTATTAGATGTATCTATTTCTAGATGATCAATGATATGGGATATGAATATACCATAGGCAAACAGCTTGGTGGATGAGGTTGACATGCCATACATGACCTTTAGAATTTCCTCAAGCCATTTTTTATTATTATGTTTTCTCGGACAGCATACATGAATTTTAGGTCATTGATAGTTGTCTGAGCATGGTTAGTGTTTCTTTGTACAAGAATATATGCTACAATGTAGTGCAGAAGACGGTTTTCAACCGATAATGATACAACTTTTGTTAGCTCACCTTGCACGTACAAGTACGGTCCCCTGAGACAAGATTTATACATTTCAGTTGCATCAAATGAGTTTCATAATTCATTCGAGCAGTCTCGAAGGCTGGAATCGTCACTAGATAGCTCACCCACATCCATAAATAATGTTTCATTCAACTCAAATAGTTTTCTCGAAACCATAGATCAATAACTACCATATTTGTATCTAAAGTTAGCATAAAATTTCCTAACTAGAGCAGGGTACACTTTTCCTTTAAGCTCGAGAAACTGGTTCACACCCTGGACTTCCAATCCATGTGTAAACTTGAAGCCTTATTCTATCATCCAAGCCATATCCGCATAGTGGATGTAGGTTGACTTCCATCCTTGAAATGTTGCTAAACGAGTTTGTTGCAGAATTAGTGAGTTGTAGGGGTCACCGCGATCCTTCCTATCACCATGGCTGGATACAGAGCCGAATTCAGTTCTCCATGGACTGAGAAGGAATTGCTAGCTATTATATTTGCATTCGAAAAATTTAGAAGTTATTTGATTGTGGCCAAAATTATTGTTTTTACTGATCATGTCGCCATCAAATATCTTCTAAAGAAACCTGACTCCAAGCCATGGTTAATACGATGGGTGCTACTTATGCAAGAATTTGACTTAGAAATTCATGACAAAAGCGGGAAAGATAATCTTGTGGCGGATCACTTATCACGATTAATCAATGAAGAAGTCACGAAAGGAGAAAGAGAAATAGTTGAAGCATTCCCATATGAAAAGCTATTTCTCATTCAAGATCGACCATGGTTTGCTGATATAGCCAACTACAAAGCCTTAGGAATTATTCCTGATCATGTCAACTATCAACAAAAGCGAAGTCTTCTCAAGGAGGTCAACCATTACATCTGGGACGAGCCATATTTATTCAAAGAATGAACTGACAACATAATTAGAAGATGTGTTGATTTAAAGGAGGCTCAGAAAATTTTATGGCATTGCCATAATTCAACCTATGGAGGACACTACAATGGAGAAAGAATTGTTACGAAAGTCCTCCAATATGTTTTTTCTGGCCCTCTATTTTTAAAGATGCCAAAAGTTTTGTTCAAAAATGTGATGCATACCAAAGATCTCGCGAAATTGGGAAAAGAAATGAAATGCCCTTGCAAAATATTTTGGAAATAGAAATTTTTTATTGTTGAGGCATTGATTTCATGGGTCCTTTCCCATCATCATTTTCAAATGAATGTATCTTGGTGGTTGTTGACTATGTTTCTAGATGGGTAGAAGCGTTAGAAGAACTAAAAGCGGATGGAAAAACAGTTATAATTTTTTTTGAAAAAGAATAATTTTACCCGCTTTGGAACACCAAGAGTGCTCATAAGTGATGGGGGATCTCATTTTGTAAATTCCCAATTACGCAAGGTTTTAGAAACTTATAATGTTATACATAAGGTAGCATCACCTTATCACCCACAAATCAATGGGAAAGTTGAAGTATCCAACAGAGAATTGAAAAGAATCTTAGAAAAGAAAACTCATTCTCAAGGAAAGACTGGTCACAAAAGTTGGATATTACCAATATGCCAAACTCCATACCAACTAGTATATGGCAAAGCTTGTCATTCACCAGTGGAATTGGAGCATAAATCCTATTGGACACTTAAGTTCTTAAACTTTGATTTAAATGATGCAGGAACAAAAAGAAAGAATCAATTATAACAACTAGAGGAAATGAGGTTCCAAGCTTATGAATCATCAAGACTGTATAAAGAAAAGTCTAAAAAGTACCATGACTCCAAAATTCGAAGAAAAGATTTTTACAAAGGTCAAAAGGTACTTTTGTTCAATACAAGATTAAAACTTCTTTCGGGAAAATTTAAAACCAGATGGTGTGGGCTATTTGTGATAAAAAAATGTTAAAGAATATGGAGCATGTAAATTGGAATATCCAAAGTCTCAAACGACTTGGACAATGAATGGGTATAGGTTAAATCCATATTGGGTGATGAATCAGACTCCATCATTAGAATTGCATCAGAATAACCTCTACAAATGAAAGAACAAGCGTCAAGCTATTGGCGTCAGGCTCCATACTTGTTTGAAAATTGTTAGTTTAGTTATGTTTCTTAATAATTTTCCATATTCATCAAACATCTCCTCTACAAACTAAATTTTTCATTGGCTTGAGGACAAGCCATATTTAAAGAGGAAGAACATGGTTGATGAATATGTGAAAATTATAAAGAACTTATTAATCTTTTAAGAATGTACATTTATTTAGAATGCAATTTTTTTGTCCATAAAAACTAAAACAAATTCAAAACCGAATTGAATTGGCTAAATGAAATAAACTAACAAAGGTTGCATGATTGAAAAATTTGTTAAGCATATTTTTAAGCTTTCATTGAGCAAATTGAGATATAAACCTTAAACGTTTTTGTGAAAAATCACATAATGCCATAACAAGAAATTTTGTGCAAATGGAATTTTAAATTCGTGTAACATGATTGTTGCAAAAAAAATTTAAAACAAAAAGTTTAAATCTAAACCAAGTGAGGGAGAGAGCCAAACACATGTGAACAAGAGTGAAATCAACATTTGTTTTGTCTAATTAAACTCTTTTTAGTCTTTAGTTCTTTTAATTGTATAAGATTGATAGGAAAGGATCAAGGCATGTTTATCCTTAAGTTGAACAAAAAATGGCCAAAAAGTCTAACAAAACATAGGATCATCCTTTGATAAGCCCCATTGAGCCAAACAAAGTAAATTATTTTTTTCAAATAAACCCATGAACAAAGAGAGTATATATTTTTAAAGTGTTTGAAAAATAATAAGTTGGGGGGAATTAGTAGGCTTGGCTTCTTGAAAAGTAAAAGTGAAAATGATTTTTCAATCTCTTTACAAAAACAACAAAAGTTGTCAAAAATAGAAAAAACAAAAAGAGATTGAAAAATACAAATAAAAAACCCAAAAAAGAGCCAAGGTTCAAAAGCTAAAAGGTTGGGAACGAAATTATGAAAGGAAGCAAAAGTGAAGTGCTTCATTAAGAAATTTTTAAAAAATTTTGCTCTTTTGAAATAAAATTTGCTTATACAATAAAAAACATGATTTTTTTCAAGCCTAGCCTCCTTGCAATCGAAAACATGTCCTTAGTGACCCTTGATTGAAAATGCAATTTAAGAGAATAGGTAAGAGAAAAAACAAGTTCAAATTAATATATTCAAATGGTTGAATATTGAGTGAAAACTTACATCGCTTGAAAAGTTATATCATTGAACTTGTGTGCACAACAAACACTTTTTGATTGAAAATTATTTTCTTTGATTTTGTTACACATTTTTTTATGAAAATAAGCATAAAAATCAATGTCTGAAGCAATATGTGTGAATTTCACAAATCTTGAAAAATCCCAATGGAAAATTTGAGCATTCTTAAGAAAAAATTGAAATCATGTCAATCTAATCATAAAAATTAGCCAATAAAATTTGGATGTGCTTTACCATTTGTTTGAGGACAAACAAAGTCTTAACTTGGGGGATTTGATAAGTGCCAAAAATACCTAATTTTCATACACTTTTCATGGCACTTATCCTATGTAAATCATGCATAACCAACTTAATTCAATACTATTTAGATAAATTGTCATATTTTGATTATATATTTTGTCCACTTCTTTTCCAAATCTTTGCGTGAAGTTTTCTAGGAAAAATCATAGAGAAGATAAAGAATCAAGAAAAATAGTCAAGCAAGGAGGTTTCTACATAAGCCACTTTTGATGCACACATGGCAAGTTACATGCTTGGCCACAAGCATGGACTAAAAACATGAAGCTTCTCACTAAGCAGTCTGGCGTGGACACTCAACACTGCCCAGCTGACCTGGCATCAACTTGGTTCGGTCAGGCACAAGCTCTACACTGTCAGACTCAAGACTGGCCGAAGCCAACCTGCTGAAGTAGGCATCTCATGTGCACCTAGGGACCGTCCAGCTAGAACCATACACCTGGCCAAAGCAGGACAAACTGCTCAAGCATGCAGCTCAGCGAGGCCACCTAAGCAGACAGACGGGTTGGACCCAACAAAGGGCTCAACTTGAGTTAGTCACCAAGCAAATATGACATCATGTGTTACCTCACTTGGTCAAGTAGCTCACAACTAGAATTGGTGAGTCAACACCAAGCAGCTGACTAAGCTACTTGACCATGGACCAAACCCATGCTGAAGGGTTTGGTGCACCCAACATGGACAAAGAGAGGGCCAGGTGGTTACAGGTTGCCAATAAATAGAGGCCCTCTTCCACAATATTGAAAACACATTATTCCTACAATTCTAAACACAATTTTTCTCTATAAACACTTGTGGCCATGGTTCTAAGCTAGTTTCTAGGTAAAGTCTTCTAATTTTCTCTTAGAATTCAAGAGGAGAAAGGAGATGGAAAATGTGATACAAAAACATAATTTTGTAATCTCATTTGAGTCCAAAAACATCTCATCCATAGATAGATGGCTTATGCTCCTACACATTGATTTGGATTATGGTGTCATGTTATTTCTTCTCTTCATTTGTGTCATATTTTGATTTCAATACATTCAAGTTATTCCTTTTGGTTATGTTTTGTTTCTTTAAGAAGTTCTTAATGCGGTTTTAGCTTTATTACCTAAAACTTCATTAAAGATCCAAAAATGTTTCTTCTTAAAGTGTTGACAAGTGAAATAAAAAGTATAACCTACACCTTAGTTCACTTTCCATATCAAGCATCTATTTTAAGCAACTTATGTTCAAGGTTGAATGATGTTAATGGAGCCTGAAGTAGTGTGTGGCAACCTACTCCGACGAGTGACACTTAACTATTGTTTAGTGCATTACATAAGGTTTGAAAATCATCTTATCATACTAGGACACTAGATGGGGGATTTAGAAATGGTTTGTGGAATTAACTGAAAGTATAACACATAACTTGTTAATGTTTTTCAAAAACCTTTGAGTCTAGAAATAATTTCATATTTCAAACCAATTTTCTCCTCAAGAATTTATGAATATTAGTTTATGTTTCCTGTTAACCTTTTATGCAATATAACTCAAAAATCATCAAAAGTTGTTAATCATTATTTTTGCTATAATATGCCTATATGATTTTCTTCTATTAATGCAATTTCCTTTGGTTCGACATAACATTATACTATACTACAATTGAATCGTGAAAAGAGATGCAAGTGTGATATAGTAAAGTGTTGACTTTTAAATTTTATTTGTTGATTAAAAGATTCCTAAAAACATAAGTTCAAACCAATTCATGGTTTGTAAATTTATAGATAGGAATAATATGCAATAGAGTGAAATCCAATCAATAGATTGTTACTTGACAAATAAAGAGTGATGAATAATAATCTAACCACTAATATTTACTTTCTGTCATTTATATTTTCCACAACTAACGTTTACTTTCTGTCATTTATTTTCTGCAACTAACATTTATTTTATGTCATTTACTTTTCCACAACTAACATTTATTTATTGATTTATTCTTTATTATTTATATCAACCCTTCAAAAGAAGTGGTACGATTAACTTCTACCTTTATTCGTTTGTTCATTTTATTCTTTGATACCAACCTTTCATAAGAAATGGTATGGTTAAAAGGAACCTGGAAAGGGAGTCAATAGATAAAGTCACTTAATAAATAATTTGTTCATCACTCATCAGTCTAAATTTACATAAACTTGCAAGGCAACTCAAATTACCCCTTGAACAAAGTGACTCGTTTTGTTGTTGACGGGTGGATTCCTAAGTCCCGAATCTCCCGCTTTCAACATGAACACCCTTCCTTTGGCCTTAGGTATGTCCACTTGAACAATATTCACTTATTCTCTTTTCAGCTAAGGGCACATAGGCTTGATTGTCCAGGCTGGTTACAATGATAACATACAGGGCAGTTGACGCTGAAATGCTTCCCCTTGCACTTCGAGCACCAAGATGTTGTATTTTTATTAGAGTTCCCAACTGGTGAACTCATTTTGCTGTTGTTCTTGTTGTTGTTGATTTGTTATTATTGTTTCCCAATCGGAAGCCTCTATTGTTGAAAGGCTTGAAGTTACTCTATTGGTTCCCATATGGCGATGCATATGGCTTCTGGTTGCGGATGAAGGGTTTTCCCCTTCCATGCCCTGGACCGAAATTCCTTTGGGGTCCATAGGAATTTCTAGATGGAATGACACTCTTCAGTGTCGTATTCCTTGCCTTTACATTCCCTTCATAGAGTCAACACATGTTGACCAAAGTTGGGAAATTTGATATATGTTGATGTACGAACATCACTTTCAAGTATTGTTTGAGTCTGTCCTCAAACATGGAACACTTGGATCTTTCGTGCCCCACTTGATTTTAGTGTGGGGCATATCTCGCCAAATCTTCAAATTTGGCAGGATATTCCCCAACAGTCGTGATCCCCTGCTATAGACGCAGGAACTCCATCTCTTTCTTTGTCCTCATGTCTGTAGGAAAGTATTTCTGTAGAAATCTTTCCTTGAAAGTTGTCCAGTTGACAACTTGTTATTCATGCGTCATCTGGTATTTGGTAAATTCCCATCAGTTTTCAGCCTCCTTTGTCGGTATATAGGTTGCATAGGTAACCTTTTGTTCCTCAGTGCACATCAGGGCCCGTAATATTCTTTCCAACTCCTGGATCCGGTCGTTTGCAGCATCAGGTGCAAAACGTCCTTCAAAACTTTGGCAGTTTGTGACGATAGAACTCATCCAAACCTCTATACTGAGCTTGTCCTTGAGTTAGTTGTTGTTGTTAATTTAGTTGATGCAAGTTAGCATTCACATTTTGAAATTTTGTTGTCATTGTAGCCATGAAGTCGAGGTTAGCAGATCCACGTCCAGCCATCGTAAATCTGTAAACATCATACGGGTATGAGATACTTCTTATACCAAAATTACCCATGGTTTGTATTTTCGCTCGAATATTACTACCAAACACTTAAACATACAAAGTCACATAAGAAAGCATGTAAGTTCATACCCAAGGTCGGAAAGGAAAGAACATCTCTGATACCATGTTGTAACGTCCGAAGATTACTTTATGAATATTGTGATTAAAATGTGAATTTTTTTTTGAATATATCATTACAAATTGTTTTACTAATATTCATTTCCTTTTCGAGACATCACCTTCTTTGTAACATAAACTGCAGAAAATCAATTACGGTTACCTAATGGTAATTGAAAATGATACAATACTTTCCTGAATACTACTTCATTAATAATTAGACTTGACCCTACAACCTGTATAACGAGGTGTTTCTTGGTCAAGTAAAATGTCAATACAGAATACAAGGCAGAATCTAATCATCGAAAAACTTAAGCTATACAAAATAGGCTGAATTCTTCAGCACTACCAAAGTACCCTACTGATAAGTGCCAAACATACCTAAAAATCATAGACTTTTGATAAGTGTCAAACATACCTAAAAATCATACACTTTTATGGCACTTATCTTAAGCATAATTGAGAAAAACAAACTTAAAATAATACTTTTTGTATAAAATATCACAATCTTGTATATTTCTTTTTTATGTATTTTATAGGATTTATAATGAAGAAAAGAAGAAAGAAAGACTGATGGTCAACAAAGCAAAAGAAGTCAAAAATCAAGATGTTCAACCAGGCAGCTGAGCGTGGAACAAGCCCCGCTGAGCTGACCTGGCTACCTACCTGAACTGGCCACCTGCCTGAACTGGCCACCTGCCTGACCTGGACCAAACTGCTCAACCAGGCAGCTGAGCGGACCTGCTTAGCCGCTCAGCCTAGCACCAGACTAGGCTTGGCATGGTTAGAAATATGGTTGACACGGTCAGACACGAGCTTGGCACAAGCCAAGCTGCTGAACAAGCTGCTCAGCGGTCAAACCAAGCTGCTCAGCGGAGAACTAGACTCCTGGCCAGATCAACAAGCACCAAGCCAAGTCCTAGTCAACACGGTCAGAAGCTGCTGAACAAGCAGCTCAGTGCTTACCAGACTTGACTTAACCATCAAGCAAACCATGAAGTCATCCATGACCTCACTTCAAGTAGCCCACCATAGGCTTTTCAGAAGTAGCTCACAATAGTTGGTCTCATAGCCCACAACTAGCTTTGATGAGTCATGCACAAGGAGGTGACTAAGCTACTTGGTCAAGGGACCAAACCCATGCTGAAGGGTTTGGTGAGCTGCAGAGCAGTCAAGCTCAGCAGCTCAGCGGTCTGGAATGGAGCCTATAAGTAGAGGCCATTTCCTTCGATCATAACAGATTGTAATTGAGCATTTCATCATAAAATCCTCTCAAAAACACTTGAAAGAAGGAATTCTCTGATTTTGAAGTCCTTTCTTCATTTCTTAGTTTAGAGTTTTCATTTTCAAGTAAGTTTTGTAATTTGTATTAGAATTCAAGAGGAGAAAATGAGAAGGCAAATGAGATGCAGAAATCAATTTTGTACTCTCATTTGGAACTCAAAAGCATCCAATCCTTGGATGGATAGCTCATGCTCCTAAAATATTTTGGTTATGTATTTTTTACTTCTTCTTAATTTACAAAAGTTTGAATTTTAATCATTCAAGTTGGTGCTTTGGTTAATATTATTT
>NW_017722348.1:0-46018 GCF_001865875.1 Lupinus angustifolius | reverse complement strand
GCATTGACATATTTATATGATTCATTTTATTAGGCAATTCCTTGTGGTTCGATATACCCTATACTATACTACAATGAATCTTGAAAGAGGTGTAAATTGTAAAATAGTAAAGTGTTATCAATAAATTTATATGTTGAAAACACCTTTCAATATACGAAAGTGATGAACTAACTTACTAAAAGGAGGATTTTAGAACTTGGTGTTTGGAGTTAATCAAAGGAAAACATAAGAACTTGTCTAAGTAGTTCAAACTCATAAGAAGTTGAGAAATCTTTTCCTTATTAAAATTGATCTTGTCTCCTCAAGAATTTGTGAATAATTAGTTTATTTTTCTTTTTTAATTGTTTATGTGCAAATCAAAACAACAAAATCACCAAAATATGTTTAACTCATTATTTGTGCTTTGACATATTCATATGATTCATTTTATTAGGCAATTCCTTGTGGTTCGACATAACCCTATATTATACTACAATTTATTTGTTGAAAACACCTTTTAATATACAAAAGTGATAAAACTAACTTACTAACTTTTATTTATTGTTATTTACTTTCCGTATTTTATTTATTTTTTAATACTAACCTTCCTTAAACCGGTGTTGGGTTTGTTAAATAAAATGAACCTGAAAGGGAGTAAATAAATAAAGGTCATTAAATTTATTATTCTTTTGTTCTTTATTTATTTGTTTCTAACAACTAACTATTCATCACTTTTATATATTAGAATACCATTAAACCGGTGTTGGAATTCATTCCACAAAACCGAGATGGTGTTCAAAGGTACTTAATAATTATGTAATAGGTAATTGCTTCGATACCATTGTACCAGCGTTAGAATTTATTCTAACAAATCCGAGATGGGGCAGAGAAGGAATGACTTATTTACATGATTATTTAAGAAGTAAGTTGTAAATGGAATATTCTTGAAACCATTATACCGGCGTTGTAATTTATTTCAACTAAGCCGAGATGGTGAACAAAGAATAAAACCGAGTTCTCTTACTTAATCGAATAAAAAGAACATAACGAAAATGAGAGTATTAATCTTTCAACAAATTGACACTATTGTCAGGACAATTAATGGAGAGGAGAAAACTCCCAACAAAACACCAAAAATTACACTTTCAGCATTGACGCATCACTGCCATCGCCATCCCTCTCAACATCTCAGGGCTCATTCGTCTCTCGTAACTTTCCTCTCCACTACTTTATTGTTCATAATGAGTATGTACACTAACTGAGGTTAGCCGATTAAATCCTTGAAGCATTATGTATTTTTACATGATCGGCCCAGCCTAAGACATCTCCCAAAGGAATGCTTCTTATGGGGCCCGATCTTACTTCATAACATAAAAGAGGAATAATATCCTCACCACTATGAACCATCGTGGAATCACCCTGGACGGCCCAATGGCCAAGCCACTTCCAATTAGACGATCTCGCTGCGGGGTAAATGTAACCTTTTGGGCCTTGCCATTAACGAGATAACAGTCGACGACCTTATCAAGAGGGCCCTAAGTAATCCCGTTACCACCAGTAGCCCATATTACTGGCAGATAACGTTTACTTATGCTCTAGTGATAGGTATTTGTTTCATCTTTCAAACATCAGTCATTTTTAAAGTATTTTATCTTGTATTACTCGAATTCCCATACTTTCCCTCATTCATACGATTTTATAACATTAATAATCAATTATGCCAAAGGCTAATCGATTATTCCTAGTTACAGTAGCTAAACGAATTATGACTTCTGATATCGATAATCGATTACTAGACTAGGTAATCGATTATGTCCATCGGACAAGTAGATTTTAGAATATTGATAATCAATTATGTTAGATATTAATCGATTATTCCTAGTTCTAGTAGCTACAAGATTCTGATTTTTTATATCGATAATCGATTATGTAAAAAGGTTAATCGATTACTCCTAGTTATAGTAGCTACAAGATTCTGATTTTTAATATCGATAATCGATTATCAACCATGGTAATCGATTATGACCACCAGACATGGGGTTTTAGAATACGAAAAATCAAATATCTCAAGGGATAGTCGATCCTTCCTAGTTACAGTTGTTTGAGTGAAGTTCATCCATGAATAACCACAACATTAATCCACATATAGACATAACTTAAACTATAATACTGAAGAGATCATCTGCACTTAATCCTTATAGACAAACAATTGATTAAGTACGGGATTTGTTAATACTCAAGACAACTCCAAAAGTTAACATTTTTAATCAGATAGTCAAGAACAACATACCAAAAGTTAACATTTTTAATCAAGATCTCTTAAGTTAAACTTACCACTTCAAAGTAAGCTAACTTAAGTTGATTCAATAAAAGTCTATGGTCATCTCAACATCTTTCATTCTAAGGTAACCACATGGGTTGATATTGTTGATCACATAGTAAAGAACAACATACTGAAAGATGATAACTATCTAATGGTGTATGTGTGAGAGATTGAGAAAACAAGAAGAGAAATACCTTGTAATCTCTTAGAAGTGCTTAGAATGAAAAGTGAGAAAAATAAAAGTGTTCTCCCTCAAGGCCAAGGGATATCTTTTATAGAGGCGGAAACCGGATTTGGGGGGAGATCAAAGTTGTTCACCAAAATCATGGTGTGTAAGGAGTTGATGAGTGATTTAGAGGATTATGTAAGTGATTTTACTTTTGCTTATAGAACAAGTAAGCTTGAATCATGAATGAGTGATGTGACTAATGTGATGAAACATCATGATTAAAACCATGCATGTGTATTTAGGGTTACGTTTAGAATGTCGAAACTTGGATTTCGGAGTGAAAAATATCTAGAGACGATTTATGGATAAACTTGGTGTCTATTCTGACTCGAAATAATAATTCGAAGCCAATGGTGCAATTGGAATTTAATTCCGAGTTACATAACTCACACCTAGAAGGGGGGGGTTGAATAGGTGTCGCGGTTAGAATTACCGCTTTTCGCAAATCAACACTTAATGCTGAATCAACCCTATTTAATCGATTAAGGAGAAAAGGATAATCGATTATAAGCACAGTCTTAATCGATTAACACAAAAAACAGTTTTAAACAGAAACTATTTTAATCGATTAATAGAAACAGTATAATCGATTAACACAGGAATATTAATCGATTAAACAGAACCAGTAAGCAATTACAGAAACGATTAAATGCGAAACAAATAACCGATAACAGAACGAATACAGAGCTTACAAATTTGTATATCAGAATAGCTTGCAATACAACAAAAGAACAGAATGTATTAGTTGAATCAAATATACAAATTAAATCGATTGAAAAACAGTAAAGAGAGAGAGAGAAACAAATCCTGCAACTCGAATTTTTATCCTGGTTCGTTTGCTGTCCACTGCAAACTACATCCAGGCCTCCCGGCTGACTTGGGAGATTTCCTTCACTATAATCGAATCAATGTAATTTACAAACACATTATCCAATTACAACACTTAGCAAATGACAAGAAATCAAAGAAACTATCCAATGGTTTGACTCCCTTCCTACCGATAAAGAAAACGTTTCTTTCGGCGTAGCCCCAGCCAAAGAATCTCTCGTTCTTTCCTTTTCTTACACTCTAAGCTATGAAGAAACACACAATCTCTACTGGTGATACGACACCAAGAGATTCCCTTTCACAACAATTACACAAGAATTACAAGAGTAATATTAAGCTATACCTAAGCTCAAATACAACATGAAGGCTTTACTCTAATGCACATTTAACACAAACACATGTGAAATGACAAGTATTAGTTATGAAAACAGAAGTTACAGAATTATAAAATTCATGAAAAACGCATCAAAAATATGCATGAACATGTGAGGGAAAACATGAGAGATTATAACATGAAATGCACTCAATCCTAAAGCAAGGAATCTCTCATTTCTAAACTCACTAATGCAATTAACAAATAGATGCAGCAATTAACACGTAGAATGCTCTAACTCTCTAATAAATGCAACATGCAACTTATGAGATTAATTCTGAAAACGCAGTTTATAAAGAATCAGTCCAGAACCCCAGATAATCGATTAAATACCTTCTTAATCGATTAACGGGACTAAAAATCATAACTGATTCTGTTTTTCAGTTTTTCAGTTTCAACAATTTAAAAATCAGTTAGGTTAATCGATTAACGTAAACCTTTAATCGATTAACTGCATTACAAAAACGTGTTCCAGTGGCAACCACTTTACACAGCAGTTGGGTTAATCGATTAAAGGTATGGTTAACCGATTAACATTAAATAAAATATGTATTTTCAAATAGAAAACATCAAATATGTTATGCACTTAGATAATACATGTTTGACACTTAGTTTTATGCCTATAATGCATATATACATGTATTTATGTAATGCATGAACATATTATCAAATGAACATATCTCATGGATGAAATGATTTAAAAGATAAATGCATGTGAGACATGTATTAGGTGCCCTAAGCCTTCGACTCAACTTAAACTAGAATCTAGTCTAAGCCTAGTACCAAATAAAAGACTTAAGCACGTTGAATTGTTGGTTATCTTCAAGCACTTTTAGGCACACGTTGTCCTCATCAAAACCATGACGTTCAAGGAGAGCTTTCCAAAGTGTTCCTCTTGACATGCACACTTTCAATCTCCCCCTTTTTGATGATGACAAACTCTACATCAAGTTCATCAATTTTAAAGTAACAATTGCTTGATGAATAAGCTTCAAGATTGTGTTGGCAGGGTTGATGGAATGCGCACATTTATCGGAAGCTGTTATAACGATCAACCTGCACAATTGAGAAGCAACAAAACAACCTTTCTCCCCCTTTTGACATTATCAAAAAGATAACCCAGGTCAAAAAAGCTAGGAAGAGATATTAGTTAATCATAAAACAATGTTAATGAATTAATTTGGGTTTTAACAAATTAACCTGTTTCATTTATGGGTAAATTGAACAAATGCGCTTTATTGGACAAAAAATAGCTAATAAGAAGTGAGAATGGCATGCAAGATTTAATCAAATATTAAGCATTGTAAGCATTATTAAATCTCAAATGATCAAGATCCATTCACTAAGGCAAATAAGCTATTTTGACATAATTATAGCAAAAACACAAACATTTGCATAGCATAAAGAGTAAAGAAAGTCATGAAATAGTACAGGCCATAAAGTCAAATAAAAGACAAATAGCAAAATACGAATCAGTTCTGAAAGCAACAACGATAACTAAATCCAGAAGGTGCCACAAGATAAAAATAAACCTAAGGATAGGATAACCTAGGTCTAAGGTCAGCTAAACTAAGGTTGAGGCGGAGGATAGACAGGCTGATCATCAGGCACAGCAGTGTTCTGATTTCCCTGGATAAGCATAGACAGCTTCTGAAATTCTGAGCAGAACATGGCATTCTGAGCCTCAGCGGTAGACTGAATCATAGTCCTCAGCTCCTGAATTTTGTTATCGGTGTAGGCATTCTGACGTTCCTCGTATTGCTCCATACCTGCAAAATAAGAGTCCTTCAGCCCTTGGAAGTGCAGATCCATGCGGTTGTTAAGTCGTTGTTCCATGGCTTCCATCTGAGCTAAACCAAACACAGAGCTCTGAGGTGCTGTTCCAGACGACTCCCCCTGATTAGTTGCATTCTGATTACCCAAATCCTCCTGATGCTCATTATCCGACAAGTCCAGATCAAAGGTGGTATAGTCCTCCTGATACTGCCATGTAGTACCATACTTGTAAATTCCCATCTTATGAATGAGACTCTCACCCACCAAGTGATCTTTATCAGTGTACTCAGTAATGATGGTATCAGAAATGTCAATGCGCAAATAATCAACAATGCGGGATATGAAAATGCTATACGGGAGCAGCTTGGACTGAGACAATGAAACGCTGTTCATGATTTTCAGAATCTCCTCAGGCCAATTGATCATCACGTTATTCTTTACAGCGTACATGAAACGCAAATCATTCACAGTAGGCTGTGCATGATTAGTGTTCCGCTGCACTAATATGTAAGCAATAACATAATGCAATAACCTGTTCTCAACAGAAAGTGACCCTGCCTTGGTCAGTTGACCCTGAATATACAGATGAGGGCCCCGAAGGAATGACTTATACACATCAACGGGATCAAAATTGTCCTTGACCCAAGAACAGTCCCCTATTCCAAAACCAGACGACGATAAACCTCCAACATTCAGAAATAAATCCTCACTCATCTCAAACAGATTACCGGAAATCATGGACCAATATTTGCCATCCTTGTATCTAAAATTAGCGTAAAATTCCCTAACTAGAGCAGGGTATACGCGTCCCTTCAATTCCAAAAACTGAACGGCTCCTTGAGCCTCCATGTCATGCGGAAAACTAAAGTTTTGTTCCGCTAACCAGGTTAAGTCGGCATACCTGATGTATGTAGGCTTGCGGCCTTGAAATTTTGCCAACCGGGTCTCTTGCAAAATGAGGGAATAATAGGGGTCACCGCGGTCCCGAGTGGAGGGTGAGCCGGTTTCCCTTCTTCGAATGCGCGTTGCTGTAGTCTTGACCCGCTTTGGACGACTCTGCTCCATTGAAGATGATGAACTCGAAACTGAGATTGATGAACAGAGGGGCAAAGCCTAACCTAGGGTTTGGATTGGATGATTCGGAATTGAGTGGATTTTTGGATGAAATAGAATGATTTCGGAAGGTTTGAGAGGTTTAGGATGAGGTTTACTTAATCCTATTGCACCTGGATTAGTATTGTTGCTGTTTCAGAAAATCAAGGCGCAAAGAGGTTGCGAAAAGGTCAGAAAAAGTGCAAGACCGAGACACTGTTTGCCTTTAACGTACTGGTTTTAATCGATTAACGGGATGGTTTAATCGATTAAAACAGTGTAAAATTTGAATTTTCAAAAAAAATTGCCCAGGTAATCGATTAACGGGCTGTTTAATCGATTAAGTTTTAGAAAATTTGAATTTTCCAGAAATGAAGCCCAGGTAATCGATTAACTATTGGCATAATCGATTAAATCAGAGAAAATTTCGTTTTTAGGCAGCAGAGTGGTTTCGACTTTTTAGGACACACGTATGCATTATTACAGATTTATCGAGACATATATAATCACATTAAGAAGTTAATCAAGAGATATATTTTTGCATTTTTAACATATATCATTCAAACATGAAACACATAGGCATAGAGAAGCAAGACAATTTATGCAAACAGCTAAACAATTTTTAAACAAGATATTGTTCATCAAGAATTCCTAGTTCTCTCCTTAGAACATAGAAGGTATCCCTGGGAAGGGGCTTGGTGAAAATATCTGCTAACTGTTTAGATGTTTCCACAAATTCAAGAACACAGTCACCTTTTTGTACATGGTCACGCAAAAAATGATGTCTAATTTCTATATGCTTTGTTCTAGAATGCAAAACGGGATTCTTGGATAGGTTAATGGCACTTGTATTATCGCATTTTATTGGGATCTTTTCAAGTTTAAGACCAAAGTCCTTAAGTTGCTGCTTCATCCAAAGGATTTGAGCGCAACACACACCAGCGGCAATGTATTCCGCTTCAGCGGTGGACAAAGCAACACAGGCTTGCTTCTTGCTGTGCCATGCTACTAATGAACTGCCCAATAGGTGGCAAGTACCACTAGTGCTTTTCCGATCCAACTTACATCCGGCGAAATCGGAATCGGAATAACCCACCAAGGATAGTGAGGCATCCCGAGGATACCATAATCCCATGTTAATAGTTCCTTTTAGATATCTCATGATTCTTTTAACAGTTATATAGTGTGATTCTCTAGGTGATGATTGATATCTCGCACACATGCATACACTGAACATGATATCAGGTCTACTTGCAGTTAAGTAAAGTAAAGACCCAATCATACCACGATACTTCGTTACCTCGATTGCTTTTCCTTTCTCATCTTTGTCTAAGTAGCAAGCAGATGCCATAGGTGTGGAAGCTTCCTTACATTTGTCCATTTCAAATTTCTTGAGTAGCTCTTTGCAGTATTTCGCCTGATGGATGAATATCCCACTTTCTAGCTGCTTTATCTGCAATCCTAGAAAGAATGTGAGTTCTCCCATCATAGACATTTCGAACTCCCCCTGCATCATCTCAGAAAATTCTCTACACAAGATATCATTAGTAGATCCAAATATTATGTCATCTACATAGATTTGTACAAGCAGAACATGATTTTCTGATTTTCTAATAAAAAGCGTTGTGTCAACCAAGCCTCTCTCGAACCCTTTTTCTAAAAGAAAGGTACTAAGTCTGTCATACCAAGCTCTAGGAGCTTGTTTGAGACCATATAGTGCCTTTTTAAGTTTGTAAACATGGTTCGGATATTTAAAATTTTCAAAACCAGGCGGTTGGTCAACATAAACTTCTTCTTGAATGTATCCATTCAGGAAGGCGCTTTTTACATCCATTTGAAAGAGTTTGAAGTTCATTAAAGATGCAAAGGAAAGAAGCATTCTGATGGCCTCTAGTCTGGCTACAGGAGCGTAGGTTTCGTCATAATCGATACCCTCCTCCTGGTTGTAGCCTTTGGCCACCAAACGTGCTTTATTTCGAATTATTAAGCCAGATTCATCAAGTTTATTTCTGAAGACCCATCGAGTACCAATTACGGGATGATCATTAGGTTTGGGGACCAAGTCCCACACATGATTGCGCTCAAACTGGTTTAGCTCTTCTTGCATAGCTATACCCCAGTGTACATCCTCAATGGCCTCATCAACGGTCTTAGGCTCAATTTGCGATACAAAAGCTACAAAATTACAGAAATTTCGTAAGGAACTACGGGTTACCACTCCCGTAGATATGTCACCTATAACTTTATCAATTGGGTGAGCTTTCTTTGTTTTCCACACGGTAGGCATGTCTGAGTGCTCTTGAGGTTCGATTTGACCTTCATCATTGGCTCCTTTTTCATTATCCATGTCCTTGGAGTATGCTTCTTCCAAAGCACCTGCAACATCATCAGAAACGACCTTTCTCTTCTCTTTTGGAGAAGATTCGTCAAACTGTACATGGATAGACTCTTCAACTTGCATTAAATATTTGTTAAAGACTCTGAACGCTTTGCTATGAATCGAGTATCCCAAAAATATTCCCTCATCGGCTTTAGAGTCGAATTTCCCTAAGGCCCGCTTTCCATTATTTAATATAAAACATTTGCAACCGAAAGCGTGAAGATGGGATATATTTGGTTTGCGGCCTTTTAAAAGTTCATAAGGAGTTTTGTTCAAGTTTGGCCTTAAGAGTACTCGATTTATAACATAGCATGCAGTATGAACTGCATCAGCCCAGAAGTACTTGGGGGTATTACTTTCGTTAAGCATGGTTCTCGCTAATTCTTCTAAAACACGATTTTTCCTCTCTACAACTCCATTTTGTTGTGGAGTGCGAGGAGCAGAGAACTGATGCAAAATGCCATGCTTATCACAGAATTTGTCGAACTGAAAGTTCTCAAATTCTCCCCCGTGATCACTTCGTATATATATTATTTTTAGGTTAAGTTGGTTTTGGATTTGCTTGGCAAGATTTTTAAAATTTTTGAACGCGTCGCTTTTTGATGATAAAAACAATGTCCATGTAAATCTAGAGAAATCATCAACAATAACTAGAGCGTAGTAACTACCACCAAAACTCATGATTTGTGATGGTCCAAACAAGTCCATATGGAGTAGCTCCAAAGGTCTTGAGGTGGATATCACATTTTTATTTTTAAAAGAGTTTTTGGTTTGTTTACACTTTTGACAAGTGTCACAAATTTCTTTAGTTTTAAAATTCAATTTTGGTAGCCCCTCAACTAGTTCGTTTGATGATAATTTATCTAGATGCTTTATATGGATATGTGCAACACGTCTATGCCATAGCCAGATGTCATCTTCTTTAGAAATAAGGCATTTTGAAAATAATGTAGTGACATCGTCCAAATTAACCATGTAAATATTATTTATACGGTGACCAACAAATTTAACGTTATTAGATAAAATATCACGAATGACACAACAATCAGAATCGAAGGATACACGATTACCTTTATCGCAGAGTTGGCTTATACTCAACAAGTTATGTTCTAGTCCTTCAACATAAAGGACATTATCAATCAGAGTTTGGGATGAGTTACCAACTGTTCCTGTGCCGAGTATCTTTCCCTTGTTGTTGTCTCCATAAGTGACGTATCCTTTTCCTTTAAGTGAGAGATCCAGGAAATTTGATCTATCACCTGTCATATGCCTCGAACACCCACTATCTAAGTACCATTTTTGTCCATGTGTTCGGAGACATACCTGCAAAATAGATTACTTACTTTTCTCAGGTACCCAATTGGTGTTGGGTCCTTTTCTGTTAGTGATTAGGGAATTATCTCCCTTCTTTTTCCATACATAAACTCCGCTAGGTATACCATACTTTTTGATATAGCATGAATGATAAGTATGACCATATGTGTTACAATAAAAACAAGTAGGAGAATGCTTATGATATTTGTTTTTAGCTTGAGCTACCGGTTTTCTATATGGTCGCTTCTTTTTAGCAGTGCGAGTATAACCTAGACCAGTTCGATCACCAACATTTCTAGTTTGATTAAGCAGGTTATCTAATTGCAGTTTACTGTTTGTGAGACGTGTGAGTTTTTCATTTAGTTTAAAATTGTCCTCTTGCAAAGTCTCGCAAGTCTCACAGACAGGTTTTTGACATAAGTTACTAGCAGAGCAGTTACATGAACTACAAGAATAGATGAGATCTAAAGTTTCATTTTCCAGTTTTAATTCATCTAATTCTTTTTGTAATTGGCTTATTTTTTGTTCGTTTATCAGGATTATTCTTTTCCTATCAATGTTAATTCTAGCCAATTTCTTTAATTCATCATGCAACTCGACATAAGCATCATACAATACATCATAAGGAGGTGAATCATTCGAAGTGGATGAGGTGTCAGAATATACCTCATCATTGCCCTTGCATGAGTCTGAATTTGTATTGATGTCAGATCTGGCCATCAGACACAGCTTTGCTGACTCCTCCTCACTATAGGTGCTCGATGTCGATTCCTCCTCAGGTACATCCCAAACGATGTAAGCTTTCTTGGATTTGAAGTCCCTGGGAGTGCTCTTCTCTGAATCAACCTTCTTTAGGTAGGTTGGACACTGAAACCTCATGTGCCCTACCTTTCCACACTCATGGCAAGTGAAGCGATCCTTGTTATTCTTGCCTTTACTGGTTGACTCTTTCGCTTCCTTCTTTTGAAACTTTTTGAGTCCTCCTTTTCTTTTAATGAATTTGCTAAATTTTCGGACTAGGAGACCCATAGTTTCATCATCTAGATCGGAATCAGATTCATCATCAATTTTCTCTTCTTTGTCTTTGGAGGTCGTGGCCTTCAAAGTGATGCTCTTCTTCTTCCGGTCTGATTCTTCATTCATGGTCAAGCGACCCAACTCCATTTCATGCTCTTGAAGTTTTCCAAATAAAGTAGCTAAAGGCATAGAATCTAAATCTTTAGACTCAACAATTGCAGTCACCTTTGGTTGCCATCTCCTGTCAAGACAACGCAAAACTTTATTAGTTAGTTCACCTCTAGCAAATGATTTATCGAGAGCAACTAAATGGTTGACAATATGAGTGAATCGCTTTTGCATATCACATATTGATTCGCTTGGTAACATGCGAAACAACTCATATTCGTGGGTCAGCGCGTTCAGTCTTGCGCGCTTGACTTCGCTAGTGCCTTCGTGAGTCACTTGTAAAGTGTCCCACATTTCTTTCGCATTATGGCACTGCGAGACCCTAAAGAATTCATCATATGATAGGGCCGATGTGATGATGTTTTTGGCGCGCAGGTTATGCTGGACCTTTTTGCGCTCATCATCGGTCCATAAACTTTTCGGTTTATCTTTAGGTTGATCGTCCACAAGATGTTGTGGAACGTAAGGGCCGTTGACTACGGATTCCCAAATATCCGAGTCTATGGCCTCAATAAAAATTTGCATGCGCACTTTCCAGTAGGCATACCCTTCACCACTGAATATTGGTGGTCGATTAATGGATGACCCATCACCACCAAATGGATTTGAAGAACCCATTCCTTTTCCCTTTAGGATCACGAATACGCGGTTGAGCTAGCACTTCGTACTAGCTCTGATACCACTTGTTAGGTATCAGTGGTTACAATACACCTAGAAGGGGGGGGTTGAATAGGTGTCGCGGTTAGAATTACCGCTTTTCGCAAATCAACACTTAATGCTGAATCAACCCTATTTAATCGATTAAGGAGAAAAGGATAATCGATTATAAGCACAGTCTTAATCGATTAACACAAAAAACAGTTTTAAACAGAAACTATTTTAATCGATTAATAGAAACAGTATAATCGATTAACACAGGAATATTAATCGATTAAACAGAACCAGTAAGCAATTACAGAAACGATTAAATGCGAAACAAATAACCGATAACAGAACGAATACAGAGCTTACAAATTTGTATATCAGAATAGCTTGCAATACAACAAAAGAACAGAATGTATTAGTTGAATCAAATATACAAATTAAATCGATTGAAAACAGTAAAGAGAGAGAGAGAAAACAAATCCTGCAACGCGAATTTTTATCCTGGTTCGTTTGCTGTCCACTGCAAACTACATCCAGGCCTCCCGGCTGACTTGGGAGATTTCCTTCACTATAATCGAATCAATGTAATTTACAAACACATTATCCAATTACAACACTTAGCAAATGACAAGAAATCAAAGAAACTATCCAATGGTTTGACTCCCTTCCTACCGATAAAGAAAACGTTTCTTTCGGCGTAGCCCCAGCCAAAGAATCTCTCGTTCTTTCCTTTTCTTACACTCTAAGCTATGAAGAAACACACAATCTCTACTGGTGATACGACACCAAGAGATTCCCTTTCACAACAATTACACAAGAATTACAAGAGTAATATTAAGCTATACCTAAGCTCAAATACAACATGAAGGCTTTACTCTAATGCACATCTAACACAAACTCATGTGAAATGACAAGTATTAGTTATGAAAACAGAAGTTACAGAATTATAAAATTCATGAAAAACGCATCAAAAATATGCATGAACATGTGAGGGAAAACATGAGAGATTATAACATGAAATGCACTCAATCCTAAAGCAAGGAATCTCTCATTTCTAAACTCACTAATGCAATTAACAAATAGATGCAGCAATTAACACGTAGAATGCTCTAACTCTCTAATAAATGCAACATGCAACTTATGAGATTAATTCTGAAAACGCAGTTTATAAAGAATCAGTCCAGAACCCCAGATAATCGATTAAATGCCTTCTTAATCGATTAACGGGACTAAAAATTAAAAAATCATAACTGATTCAGTTTTTCAGTTTCAACAACTTAAAAAACAGTTAGGTTAACCGATTAACGTAAAGCTTTAATCAATTAACTGCATTACAAAAACGTGTTCCAGTGGCAACCACTTTACACAGCAGTTGGGTTAATCGATTAAAGGTATGGTTCATCGATTAACATTAAATAAAATATGTATTTTCAAATAGAAAACATCAAATATGTTATGCACTTAGATAATACATGTTTGACACTTAGTTTTATGCCTAGAATGCATATATACATGTATTTATGTAATGCATGAACATATTATGAAATGACATATCTCATGGATGAAATGATTTAAAAGATAAATGCATGTGAGACATGTATTAGGTGCCCTAAGCCTTCGACTCAACTTAAACTAGAATCTAGTCTAAGCCTAGTACCAAATAAAAGACTTAAGCACGTTGAATTGTTGGTTATCTTCAAGCACTTTTAGGCACACGTTGTCCTCATCAAAACCATGACGTTCAAGGAGAGCTTTCCAAAGTGTTCCTCTTGACATGCACACTTTCAAAAATTACATTTGGGCCGAATTTAGGGTGAATTTGGGCCCAAAAGAGGCCCGAAGACTTTCTGTCTCAGAAAATTATGAACATTTACCATAAATTAGGAAATCGCAATTTAATAATAAAACTCAAATGAGTTTTAGCCTACATCAATACTGATTAATTTTTAAAATTAATCACTTGTCAATTAAATAATTAATAAAACGCGCACAAAAAATTACGATGCTACAATATAGATGACTTAAAGTACCTTGAGTTTTGTATTGCAGGCCTGCCAAATATGTTGCTATAGAAAATTGTCCAATCTTTATTAGAGCTCAACATTTCCTAAGTTAGCTTCATGATAACAGCTTGGTTTAACTTCTTTAAACACTTGAGGCCCAAACCACCACTTTTTGAAAGGGAACACACTTGAGACGAGGACACAATGACCATCTTTGTTTGGTTAGTATTCCTTGACCAAATTAAATTTCTAATGCAATAATCCAAATGCTTGAGTAATTGAGCAGGCCAAGCATATATATGGAAGCTATACACTAACATACTATGGATAATCAATTTAACCAACTCAACCATGCCCGTGATTGAGAGGGAATGACCTTTCCAGTTTGCCAACTTGCTAGTATTTTATCTGCAAGTGAATTTTTCTTGGCTAGCCAATAAACATAGGGACACCCAAGTAGTTGGAGGGAAGACAACCAGCATTGAAACCCTGCCAATAGGTGAGGTTGGAGATTTTCCTAGAAGAGCCATAGGAGGAGTAAAACTTTCACTTGTTGGTATTAATCTGCTGACTAGAAGTCATTGCATAGTTACATATTAGCTTCTTGAGAGCCCATAGTTCCTTCTTTATACCCTTGCAAAAAATTAGAATGTCATTCGGATAAAGCACATGACTAGGAATGACCAAACTATTAGGACCAGAAATAGGAGATAACCTGCCTTCCTCCACCAACTTAGAGATACCTCTACTAAGAATATCTTCTGCAAGACAAAACAACATAATAGATAAGGGATCCCCCTGCCTCACACCTCTCACACAATTAAAGAACCCAATGATTTGACCATTCATATTTATTGAAAGCTTTGCTGAATGTAGGATAGTTTTTATTAACATGATAAATCTGTCATTGAAACCAAAAGCCTTGAGAGTTTGCAGCAGAAAATACCAGTCTAAAGTGTCAAAAGCTTTCCTAACATCAAGCTTAATTGCCAAGTCCCACCAAAAACTTTATGATCCAACAGTTTAATGGCTTCTAAAGTAGTACAAATGTAATCATGGATATGTCTTTCTCTGATGAAGCCTCTATACTGAGGAGACACAATTCTAGAAGCGATATCAGCCAATCTATCTACAAGAACTTTGGATATTTTTTGAATTTGAAGTTAGCTAAGGCAATATGTCTGTAGTACTCTACTTTGTCAGCATTAGCAAATTTAGGGATCAAAATAACATTGTTTGAGTTTAAATTTGGGAGCAATCAGTCTTGAGTGAAGAATTGGGAAAAAAAACTACAAACATCTCTACGCACTATGTCCCAAAAATATTGGTAGAAGTAAATACCAAAGCCATCAGGCGCAGGAGCACCTTCTCCATTCATATAGAAAACATCAGCCTTCACTTTCTCATCAGAAGGTATTTTAACAACCAAAAGGTTCTCTTCTTACTTAACCAGATTAGGGATAACCTCCTGAATCACCTAGTTATGGATAGTGTTGTTTGTTGAAGCAAAAAGATCAATGCAGTAACCAAGTGCATGACTTGCAATGTCTTCATGATTAGTTAAAATTATGTCACCATCCTTTAAAGTAGACATAGACTTCGAAACATGTCTAATCTTAGTAACCTTGTGAAAAAAAGCAGTGTTTCTATCACCACTAATTTGCCAATTGAGTCTTGATTTCTCCATCCAAAACTCCTCTTCCTCATTAAAGCTTTCATTAAGTTAGATTGAATAGCTATTTCATGATCCAACATATCTTGATTAAGACCATAGTCATTTATCTTTTTTTGGATTATTTCCATATAAGCCAAGGCCTCTTGAACTCTGAGATGTATGTTTCCAAACACATTTAAATTTCAAGACTTCAACTCACTCTTAATCCTTTTTAACTTTTGAGCCAAGATTAACATAGGGCAGCCAACTATTTCATTTCTCTAGGCGTCAGCCACCAATCTTTTACAATCAGTATGATTCAACCACATCTTGTGAAACTTGAAAGAGGACAGTCTTGTCACAAAAGGGTTTGAATAACAAAAAAGCAAAGGATGGTGGTCTGAAGCAATTCTTGGAAGGGTACAACAAGTGACCTGCTAAAAAAATAGAAAGCTAATACTTATTACACAAACTCATGTCCAGTATTTTTTCAATTAGAGCCACCCTTCTTCTCTTGTTAGACCAAGTAAAAGCAACCCCTCTTGTCAAAAGATGAATGAGACTAGTATCCTCTGAAAAATGAAGGAAAACATCATAAGGGACTCTATTAGGAAGTCTTTCTCCCTACACTCATTAGCATCTAAAACCACATTGAAGTCCCCAATACAACACCAAGGACCCTCATTAGCTCTTATTGTAGCTATTGCTTCAGACCAAAGAGACCTTCTTTATAAGTGGTTTGTGTGAGCATAGACATCACATAAATTAAAAACTTGATTCTCTATTTACCAATAAATAGATGTAGATTGAGAAGAAGAGGCCAGTAAGGTAGGATCTAAGTCAGCCTTACCACAAACCCCACATATTAGGCTGCAAACTACCCTTATCATTGACGGCCAAAATTTTAAGATTCAACTTATCCAAAAGCCTTTTATTAACAGCCTCCACAACAATCATAGGCTTAGAAAGGAAAACCATGTATGGCTTGTAGAAAGAGCAGAAGTTTTTTAAAACAAATCTAGTTTTGAGGTTGCCAAGCCCTCTACAATTCCAGTAGATGACCTTCATTGGACAGATTTCAAATAACCACCCCTTTGGATAAAATGGATCCTTTCAGCGTGATTTTTCTTTCTCATCTTCTTCTTTTATGATATAGAGAGAACTGAAGTGAAAGATTCATTATCCTCCAGTTGCTCATCTACCTCATATTCAGCCCATAATCTCCCAACAATTCTCATATTAGTGGCCACAACCTGATTATCAATTTCAGTTTCAGGCTGCACAATAATGTTATCCACTCTAGCAGAGTTGACATTTAAATTCTCCATATTTATAGAGTGCATTCTACGATTATGAACCTCACCAGGATTTCCCTCCACTCTAGGTTCACCTCTGACATCCTCAAATGTATCAGCTATAGTTGTTTCAAAGCAAGGAGAGAGCATTACCCTTTCCAAGTTTTCTAGAATTAGATCTCTATTGTCAATATCCAAGTTAATGAAAATATCATTTTCCTTTTCAGCAGTAGGTTCCTTTACAATATGAGGACTTCTCTTGTACACAGGCTTTGGAACCTCCTCGACCACATCTTTTTTGTTTAGTCTTCTACAGTTAGCTATCATATGACCAATGCATTGACAAACATTTCAAAACTCAGATAGATTCTCGTATTCTTGGTTCACGAAGAAGGCAAACCCCTCCCTCTCCACCAGGATATGATATGGCAGCTTAGCTTTCAAGTTAATGTCTACGTGTACTTTGGAAAAATGGCCAAAGGACCTATTGTTCGTGGCTTCATCTATTGCAATTTGGGTACCGATACCTCCTGAAATAGAGAAGATAATTTTTGGGCTCCAATATTCTTGGGATAGACCCAATATTTTAACCCAACACTGAGAGTGTGAGAGCTTCTACAAGTTGGGGTTGAAATCAGGGGTCCATAAGAATAGTCTAAGAAAACCTGGTTTGAGGTTCCAATATCCTATTGTACAAACACTTCTTATGTCATCCACCAAAGAGAAGGAGAACTCATACAAGCTTTTCCCTAAGGAAATCATACTCCATTTTCCTATCATACTCCAAAGCTTGGTGAGTTTTTCTTTGAGTTCCACAAACTTTAGTGGAGTACCCCTTTGGAGAAGATGATTCTACCATGAAGATGGTTCTTACAGCGTTGAAGACCTGCTTGATATTCTCCTTCATGTATTTTTATGGCTATTGCATCTCCTTTTATGCAAGGTTGTGGAAGTTGTAACATGGCATTGTCACATGAGTTCCTCAATGCTTGGATAAAGGATTTCCTTAATGGTATCGTTTTAGGTTGTTGCTTTGGTGAAGTTGGTTCTATTCCACCCAGAAAGCTCCATGGCATAAACTGTTGTGAGTTCATTTCAACAATATCAACGTTCCAAGAAAGTTGGAGGAGACAGGTGATTATTGGGCGAGAAGAACCCTAACAGAGCAAACTATTATAAGAATGCCTATAAAATCTTTTACATCACACTCGAAAATCCAGATAACTACTCTAACATATAAGTTGCGTGATAGATTACTTCAGAAAAAAAGGAATTAAAATAACTAGTTGATAAGTAAATACCTAAACAATGCACTTAAATTATTTTGGAGATTTGGTCATTTGGCGGTTGATACATTATCAACATACAATGGATTCTTATTATTTTCTTTTTGTAGATATGTAAATTCCATCCTAATAAAAAGATGGCATGTATTGAATACTATATTATAGTATGGATTTAATAGGTACATACTAATAGTATAAGTGTTTTTTACACTATTAGCAAATCATTCATCATTAATTTGTTAACTATTGTTGTACTCTTAAACAAAAGTAATAAAAATTAATGGTGGATAATTCCCCATTTACCATTAATTTGTTAACTATCGTTGATTTATTAATTGTCGGTTGATATATTTTAAACTCTTATAGAATGTGATAAAGTTTAAAATTATTATATTCCATTAATAAATTTGCATTAGAATTTTGTCAAATTCCAAACACTGTAAAATCTAAAGTGCAAATTAAATAGACTAAATATAGAAAACATCTATATATTAAATATAATTAATTGAATAAATCAATTTAAATGGGGATTTTTTCAATTAAATAAGTAATGTTTAAATTAAGAATCTTACCTAATAAATAGTTAACGAAAAAGAAATTAAAAATGTGAACTTCAAATATAACGCATATCATAATACAGAATAGAAATGATTTTCTCTAAGACCTTTTCCCACAACGCTGCTCCTTCTAGCTAGTCTATAAGCAAAAACATAATATTTTTCTATCTCAAACATAAACAAATTTAACTACCTTTACAGTTTTGAATATCCTTTTTAATTGAAATAATTTCTCATACACCATATATATTTTAAATAATAAATATAATTATCTCTATAGTATTTATTAAATCAAAGAAATTAATTATATTTTAACTAATTTTCTAATTATGTGTGAAGTTAGTTAAATTTGTTTTTAAAAGAGACCAGATATGGTAACATAACTCTCAATTAGCCTAACGAAATCATATTATTCAAATCAAAGACCAAATAAGGATTAAAAGTTTTCAGAAAAAAGATAAAATATAAATTAAATATCATTAACTGAAAAAATAATTTTTAAATCGGATTTTTTTCAATTAAAATGGGAATGTTTTAATTTAGAATCTGATATGCTAAATAGAAGACAAAAAAAAAGTCAACTGTAAGGATAATCGTAATAACAATAGAAATGATTTATCTAACATTTTCTTCCTTCCATATTAACTTATTGCTTAATTGGCCTAACAAAAATTATACTTTTAAACCAGAGACTTGGAATTCAAGAACGAGAGTTATGAGAGAGAAAAAAATAAAAAGTCTATAAATTAAATATCATTAATTGAATAAATCAATGTGAATGTTTTCAATTAAAAAGGTACATTTTAATTTAGAATCTTACAAACTAAATAGAAGACAATAACAAAAACCTGAGCTTGAAAGATAACCACAACCATAAGACATAGAAATGATTTTCTCTAAAACTTTTTCCAATCTAGATTTCTTTTTCTTAATTAGTCTCACAAAATTACATTGTTTCATTCAAACACTTAGAATAAAGATTAAAAGTTAAAAAGTACTTAAAAGTGCAACTTTATCAATTAATTATAATTAATTAAGTAAATGAATTTTAAATGTGAAATTTCCAATCAAAGTGGGAATGTTTTAATTTATAATATTATATACTAAATAGAAGAAGAAATAGAAAAGGAAAAAATGTGATCTGGAAAGATAATGATAATTCTAATATCAATATAAATTATTTTCTCTAAGACTTTTCCCACATAGATTACTTTATATCCATTTTAGACTAAAAATTGTTAAAATCAAAGACTTCGAATAAATAACGAAAGTTTTGAGGAAAAAAGACTAAAAGGGAAAAATTGTAAATTAAATATCATTATTGAACAAATAAATTTTAAATAGGAATTTTTTAAATTAAAGAGGAAATTTTTTTAATTTAGAATGTTACATAATAAAATACAAGACACAAAAAATAAATATAAAATTCAAAGAAAACTATAAACGAAATAGCAACAACAATATTTTTTGTTAAGACTCACTATGTTAGACTTTATATTTAACAACAATCATTCAACATTACTTATTAGTAGAATATTATTCAATGAAAAGCATAAGAGAATCAATAATACTCGTTGAAACAAACATTATTAAATATACTTAAGATATTGTTCTTAATTATCTTAACAATATAATTTTCCCATGAAGATTAATTTATTTCTTAATTATCTAAACAAAATTATATTGTTTCCCTTTTAAAATTATATTGTTTTGTTCTAAGACTTTTAATAAAGAATGAAACTTTGATGGAAAAGACTCAAAAGGAAAAATCAATAAATTGAATATCATTAATTGAATAAATCAATATTAATTGGGAACCTTTTCAATTAAAGAGAAAATGTTTTAACTTAAAATATTACCTAGTAAATAGAAGACAAAAAGAGAAAACAATTGTGTACTTGATATTATTTCCCATCCAGAATAATACGAATAGAAATGTAACATTTTGTAATATTAGTTCTCATCAAGAATAATTTATTTCGTAATTAGTCCAATAAATTTATATGATTCAAACTTCAAAGCAAAGACTTTTTTTTTATGCAAAGGTGGTAAAGCACCCAAAGAACTATATTAATGATGAAGAGAGGAGATTACATGGAGTTAAATCTATAGTTAGGCAGACCAACCATGTTTCTAAAGAAATCGTATGCCACAAAGCTTGGAACTTCATGCCATAAAAAAAAAGTCTTAGACGAAATACCAAAATTAGCAAGTTTATCGGCACAAGAGTTTTACCTTCCTATAAATGTAGGAAATTGTAAAGTTCATAGAAGAGATTGTATTGCAACATCTCATCCATTTATTTAGAAGCCTCCAAGGGACCATGGCATGCCCTTTGAAGATATCAACCACCAAGGATGAGTCACACTCAAGCCAAATGTTGTTCCAACCATTTCTTTTAGCAAATTCAATGGCCAACATAGCTATGTTAAGCTCAGAAAATAAGGCATCATGCACACAAAAGTAATCCGCAAAGCAAGTTATGATATCACCCCTGGAGTTCCTGAAAATAGCACCACCTCCTGAGTGGTCAGGGCTACCTTTAGCAACTCCATCCGAGTTGATTTTCACAGTAGAACCAGTAGGAGGAAACCACCCGACTTCTGTGATTTTGGGAGCAGATTTGTAGTTGATTTTGATGTTGAGAGATTTTAGAATTGCAAACTCATGCAAGGATGCATTAGCCGTGGCTGAAGAAGTGTTTCCAGATAAAGTAATTGCAAGCTTAATCCTGATCATAGCCCTTTGCAAAGATATGCTTATGTCTTGGAATCTATCCTGGTTTCTCCAATACTAGATAGTGTTGATAGTGTGAACTATAGCAGCAGCCACCAGATGCATCACCTGGGGCCTGAAGCTGTTATTACAAGCAATCATGATGATTGATAAAGAGTTAGTGTCAATGATGATAGAAAAGAGACTACCTATCCAATGCCACAGAGAAGCTGCAAAAGGACAAAGCAGGAAAAGATGTTCAGAGCTTTCCATGCTATCCTTGCAAAGATTACATTGAGAAACCAAGGAACAACCTCTTTTTTGCAAGTTATCATCCGTTGGCATTTTCCCTTTGACGAGTCTCCAAGTTGTGAAGGATTTAGAGGGAGAAATTGTAGCAGACCATATTGACTTGCACCATTTAATAGGATTAGTGGTAGGAGTAATGCATAGATAAGCATCTTTAAGAGTTAGGACTCCATCATTTGCATTCGGCCATATGAGCTTATCATTTTTGAATGAAGTGATTATACTAGATATTTGAAGAACTATGTGAGGGAAGCCTTGAGCTAACCAATTAGGAATTTTCCATTTGGATTCGTGAATAAAGTCAGCAACAATTTTCGTAAGGATAGAGTGCCAAACTTGGGGAATGTTTAGAGATTGGACCAGAGGTTCTCCCAACCAATTATCAGTCCAAAAGTTGGTATGCTGACCATTGCAAATTAACCATCTTGAATGGTTTGTTGTTGTTTGCCAATTCATCTTTATACCCTGCCAAACAGAGCATTTGAAGAATCTGTTAGGGGGAGTGCAAGAATCCCCATACCTGCTTCTATAGAGGATAGCCCAATCATTGTTTGAAGTTCTCATCTCCCAAGCTAGTTTAATCAAAGTAGCCTGGTTCATTTTCTAGAGAGACTTGATGCCCAAACCACCCATCTTAGTAGGGCAGCAGACTTGAGCCCAAGCAACAGTCACCAATTTTTTGATCTTTATATCACCTAACCAAATGAAATTCCTTATGCAAGAATCCATATGCTTGATCAATATAGAAGGCCATTGATATATGTGGAAACTATAAACCAACATACTCTTAATCACATACTTGACATATTCAACCCTTCCCATAATTGACAAAGTTAGACCTTTCCACTTAGCCAATTTCTGGATAATTTTGTCAGCAATTGGTTGGAGATGTACCTTTTTAGGCTTACCCTTAAAGAGAGGGACTCCCAAATAGTGAAAAGGAAGGGAGCCAGGGAGGAAGCCAAGAGCAGAAGATAGACTAACAATCTTCATAGGAGTTGCCTTAGCTGTGTAGAATTTGCACTTTGCAGGACTTATGTTCTGACTTGATGCATCACCATAAACCTGAAGGAGCTGCTTGAGGAAATCAAGCTCCTTTTTAACACCCTGATAAATGCCAAACATACCTAAATTTTATACACTTTTATGGCACTTACCTTAAGCATAATTGAGAAAACCCAACTTAAAACAATACTTTTTGTATAAAATATCACAATCTTGTATATTTGTGTTTGTATTTCTTTTTTATGTATTTTGTAGAATTTATAAAGAAGAAAATAAGAGAAACAAAAGATTCATGGTCAAAAAGAAAAGTCAAAAACCAAGGTGCCCAACTAGGAAGCTAAGCGTGGACCAAGCCATGCTAAGCTGACTTGGACACCAGCCTGACCTGGACCAAGCTGCTCAAGCAAGCAGTTGAGCGGACCTGCTTGACACGGTCAGACATGAGCTTGGCACATGCCCAAGCTGCTGAACAAGCAGCCTAGCGGTCCAACCAAATATCTTAGCGGAGAACCAGACTCCTGGCCAGTTCAGCAAGCACCAGACCACGTCCCAGTCAACCCGGTCAAAGCTGCTGAACAAGTAGCTTATCGGTGCAACAGGTATGCTAAGTAGTATGCACCCGGACTTGACTTATCCAACAAGCAAACCATGAAGTCACCAATGACCTCACCTCAAGTAGCCCACCATAGGCTTTCCAGAGTAGCCCACAAAAGTAGTTTCATAGCTCACAACTAGCTTTGATGAGTCAAGCATAAAGAGGTGACAAAGCTGCTTGATCAAGGGACCAAACCCATGCTGAAAGGCTTGGTCAGCTGCTTAGCGGAACTAACAAGCAGCTCAGCGGCCCAGAAGAATTTCTATAAATAGGGCACATTCCATTCGAGCAAAAAGTCATCAAAATCACATATCATCTTATACAACATATCTCTCCCATTTTGCCTAGAAATTCTCTGAAGTTCTCTCTTCTTGTTCTTAGTTCTTAGGAACTATATTTCAAGTAAGTTTATAATTTTAGTTTAGAATTCAAGAGGAGAAAAGGAGAAGGCAAATGAGTTTGTAATTTTAGTTTAGAAATCAATTTTGTAATCTCATTTGTAACTCAAAGCACCCAATCCTTGGATGGATGACTCATGCTCCTAACAATTTATTTTGAATATGGTTATCTATTTCTACTTCTTATATTCTAAAAGTTTGAATTTTAATCATTCAAGTTGGTGCTTTGATTAATTTTACTTATTTTATTTGTTTGAGAAATTCTTAATGCTCTTTTTAGATTGATCACCTAAAAACTGATTTCAAGTTATAAAAATTACTTGTCTCAAACACTTAACAAATAAACTAAGAAGTAGTTGTACTACTTAGTTTATTTTCCAAGTTAAGTATACTTTTCTTAAGATCTTATATTCATTACTACTTCAATATTAGAGTAGCCAATATTAGGGTGTGACAATCTGATCTTTTTGTGGACATAATATTGTTTAGTAATAAATATAAGTGATTATCATTCTACCATTTTAGGACATACACTAAAAGGAGGATTTTAGAACTTGGTGGTTGGAGTTAATTAAAGTAAAACATAAGAACTTGTCTGAGTAGTTCAAACTCATAAGAAGTTGAGAAATATTTTCCTTATTCAAAATGATCTTGTCTCCTCAAGAATTTGTTAATGTGTAGTGTATTTTTCTTGTTAAATTGTTTATGTGCAAAACAACAAAATATGTTTACTCATTATTTGTTTTTTGACATATTCATATGATTCATTCTATTGCCTCGGCGTTCAAAGGTTCTTAATAAATATGTAATAGGGGATTGCTTCTATACTATTGCACCGACGTTCGAATTTATTCTAACAAAGTCGAGATGGGGCAAAGAAGGAATAATTTATTCACATGATTATTAAAAGTAAGATATAACTGGAATATTCTTGAAAACATTATATTGGCGTTGGAATTTATTTCAACAAAGTCGAGATGGCAAACAAAAAATAAAACCGAGTTCACTTACTTAATCAAATAAAAATAAAAACACACCAAAAAGAGAGAAATAACCTTTCAACAAATTGACACTACTACTAGGACGATTTGTTGAGGGGGAAAACCTCTCAAATAACTCTTTCAAAAAGAGAGAAATGGATCTCATCTTGTTTTTATTCATAAGCCTGCTGATTCATCTGCTCATGACATCTTCTGCCAGACAGAAAAGAATGGGAGATAGAGGATCACCCTGCCATACACCAGGACAACAACTAAAAAAACCCATATTTTGGCCATTGACATTAATAAATAGCTTAGCAGAATGCAGAATAGTGCTTATCCATTTGGTAAAGGTTTCACTGAAACCAAAAGCCTTTAAAGTGTCAAGAAGGAACCCCCAGTCCATAGTGTCAAAAGCTTTAGTTATGTCTAACTTGATTGCCAGGTTACCACCAAAACATTTGTGCTCAAGCAGGTTTATTGCTTTAGAGGCAATGCATACGCAATCCTTTATATTTCTGTCCTTGATGAAGCCTCTTTCATTGGGAGAAACAATTCTAGCAGAAATAGTAGCTAATCTGTCAGCCAGGACCTTAGAGATGATTTTCAATTGGATATTAGCTAAAGCAATGGGTCTATAATCCTCAATCCTTTCTGCATTAGAGAACTTAGGGATCAGAATTATAGAGTTAGAGTTCATATTAGGCATAACCCAACCTTGCAAGAAGAATTGAGTGACAGAGTTGCACACATCCTAGCCAACAATCTCCCCAAAGTGTTGATAGAAGCAACCCCCAAAACCATCAGGGCCAGGGGCCCCCTCCCTATTCATAGAGAAAACAACTTTATTTATCTCCTCTTTAGATGGAATACTAGTGAGCATTGCATTATCCTCATTGCCCACCAAGCTAGGGATAACATTTTGGATAAGAGAGTTGGGGACACAGTTATTGTTGGAGGCAAATAAATCCACGTAGAAGAAAAGAGCATGGCTGCTTATTTTATGTTGTGAAGCCAGGACCACCTCACCATTTTTCAGGATGGACATTGATTTAGTAGCTTGCCTTAGCTTTGTGATCTTGTGAAAGAAACTTGTGTTCCTATCACCATGAATGTGTCAATTTAGTCTAGATTTTTCCTTTCAGATATCCTCCTCAATGGTTAAAGCTTCCAGCATCTGGTTTTGAGCATAGAGGACATGATCCAATAAGTCTGGGTCTGGACCAGAAGCATTGATACAACTTTGAATTATCTCAACATTTTCCATAGCATTCTTGACTCTGAGATGCACATTACCAAATATATTAGCATTCCAATCCTTGAGCTTAATCTTGAGATTTTTCAGCTTTTGAGATAGAATAAACATAGGACATCCAAGAACTAGATCTCTCCAAGACTCATCCACCAATATTTTGCAATATGTATGCCTAAGCCACATTTTGTGAAATCTAAATTGAGATGTTCTAAAGCTATGAGAAACTTCAGAGCAAAACATGATTGGATGGTGATCAGAAGCAACTCTAGGGAGAGTGCAACAAGCAACATTCTGCCAACTGGAAATCCAAACATCATGGCGTAAGCTTCTATCTAGTCTTTTTTCAGTGAGAGCCTCCCCCCTTCTCTTGTTAGTCCAAGTGAAATCAGCCCCCTTGGTGGGTAAGTGAGTCAATCTGGAGTTGTCAGTGAACTTTTGGAAATCATCACAAGGGACTTTATTAGGCAGTCTAGCACTTCTACATTCATTGGAACCCAGAACCGCATTGAAATCTCCAATGCAGCACCAAGGTCTAGGGTGAGCAAGCATTAGAGACTGAATTTTCTCCCAAAGAAGCCTTCTTTGGAGATAGTGAGTGTGAGCATATATGGCACTTATGAAAAAGGTCTTGTTGTTCAACATTATAAACAAAGAGCATTGCTGATCCGAGATAGTGATCACAGCAGGGTTCAAATCCAAAGAGCAAAATCCCCAAATAATAGGAAGGTTGGGTCCCCTGTCATTCATTACAAAATATTTGAGCTTCAAATCAAACCAAAATAGAGTAGTTATTGCATCCATCATAACCTTAGGTTCAGCAATGAACAACAGATATGGTTTATTAGACAAACATAGCTTTTTTAAGACAAGCTTAGTTTTATTATTCCCAATCCCTCTGCAATTCCAATACAATACCTTCATTGAGAGGCATTAAGGTATCCACCCCTACAAGTAAAGTGCACTTTGTCATACATCTCTTTTTTCTTTAACCTTTTCTTTTGAGATTTTGAAAGCACGGGAGAGAATTGACTCTCTTCAGTATCTTCAACCATAACTTCCTCATCTGCCCAGAGTCTGCCAACAATTCTGGTTTCCTTGGCAGCAATCTGATTGACCATTTCCTTACTTGCTTGGACAATGAATTCCTCAGAATCCCTTTGTTCATGAATTAGAATGTTTTCAACTCAGGTTTTATCCACCCTAGAGGGAGTCTCCTCCTCAGAGGAAGCTTGAGAGTCATTAGAGGGGAACAAGACAATCTTCTCCAAGTTGTTCAAATTTCAAACCTCCCTGTTGTCAAATTCCAAGTTGATCACCAACTCACTTTCCTTTACTGGTTTATGAGTTTGTGCAGGTGAAGCAGGCTTCCTGGGTGGCTTTGGGTGTTCCTCTGCCAAATCGGTTTTAGCATTTTTCCTGCAGTTATATGTTAAATGACCAATAGTTTGACACCCTAAGCAATAATCAGGGAGATTCTCATACTCAAGGTAGACAAAAAAAGGAAATCCTTCCATATCTACTAGGATTTGCTCAGGCAGGGAGGATTTCACATTTATATCCACCAAAACAATTTCAAAATGCCCAAAAGCTCTACTCCCCCCGCTATTGAGAAGATGATACGAGGGCTCTAGTATTCCTGAGGCAAACCAAGGATTTTCTCCCAACATTGTGAATGGGAGAGCTTCTAAATTCTAAGATTTAAGTCAAGTGTCCATAAAAATAACCTCAAGAAGCTAGGACAAAGGTTCGAGGTACTAGTGGCACAAATGTTTCTCATGTCCTCGACATTTGAAAATGAAAAATCATAATACCCCTTACCATGAGAAATCATGTTCCATTTACTTATCATGCTCCACAGACCTATGAGCTTAGTTTTAAGATCTAGAAACTTCATGGGAGTATCTCCTTTAGAGAAGATGATTCTTCTATGAAGGTGATTTTTGCACCTTTTAAGGCCAGCCTGATATTCATCTTCTGGTATTTTGACAGCTATAAAGTCACCTTCGACACAAGGTTGGGGAAGTTGAGATAATGAAATATCACATGCATTTGTCACTACTTGAGCAAAAGACTTCTTTACCGGTTGTGGTTGTGTTTTCAGCTGTGGAGAGGGGTCAAGACCATCCAGGAAGTTCCAAGGTATCGGGTTGTTGCACATGATGAAGCAAGAAGATTTCCAAGAAGTTTGGAGAAGATCCAAGAATGTAGGAAGAAATCCTAGATCTTTGGAGATGTCAAGCCCTAGCATAGCATTCTTCTACTCCTTATATTTCAAAGCAAAGACTTGGAATAAAACAAAACGTTTTAAGGAAAAAAGAAGACTAAGAGAGCATTTCTAAATTAAATATCATTAAATGAAAAATCAATTTTAAGTAGGAATATGTTTCATTTGAAAGTTTAAAGATAAATTATTTTAATTTAGAATCCTATAATAAGAAAACAAAAGATGATATTTTTTTTTGAAGAGATCTTGAAAGGTAATGATATTCATAATACATATGAATAAAAATTAATAGGTAAGTTTAATATTTATTCACTATCAACCTAAACATTTTTATACAATTAATATAAAATTTATTGTTCATTTATATTAATTTGTCCAAGGATTAATGATAATTAATAATTAACATATGACTTTGAATGATATAATAACAATGTAAAAAATCTTATATTATTGATACATACATATTAAATTTATATATATTGTATCATTCATTCTTAATAGTCAAATATGAATAATAGTTAGTTCTATCATCTTTTTTTGTCTTTTGTGTCTCTTTCATTCTTGCAAGCACATTTTTTCAAAGCGTGATGCCTATTATAATTCAAAACTTCATTTTTCTCTCTCTCTCGTACCATATTGCACTAATTAGACTGAATCTTCATCAATTTTAATTCTTATTTGTATTTCAGATAATATTCTACTTATTATATTAAAAGAATAAAATTTTATTATTCCTTTTTATTTTAAAATTATAGTACATTCTTAAAGTAATTTGATTTAATTTTATATTTATTTTATCATAAAATAAAATTATAATATTAGTTTTCTAATTTTCAATAAAAATTATAATAGTAATAAAAATTTGAATTATAATACAAAATTTTAGGATATTACATTTCTCCTATTGTTAAAGGAATACTGTTATCAAAATTTAAAATTACTAACTATTCAAAATAACTCTAGACACATAACCTAAACTATACATCCTCAAGTTTCCAAATAATCTCCTATTGGAACCACAATAATTTTATTTTTCAAATGGATAATTTATTTATTTATTTTTTGCCAGATATTATGATGGATAACAAATAATTTAGTTTTGGAAGCGCAATCTAATAAACATAATTTATGTTTAAATTACTTTTATCTTATAAGATTTGATTAAGAAATGATTTTCTAAGTCCATCCTCCAATATACTACGTATATAATATATTAAAATGTAAAGTAAATCACTTCAAATGTCTAAGCTTTTATATTGGGTTATTTCCTCTGTGTTTAATGATCTAGCTTGTCTTTATAAGTTTTCGAATCGAGTGATAATTGTGTCTGTTGACATGTATAAATAATATCAATTCATGTACATCTAAAACAAAGTCCATCCAAGGATCATTGTTATCCAATGAAGTTAATTATACATATATGAATCTTGTATACATGCTATACACGTCCGCAACATAATTAATGTGGAACCGGACATAATTAATATATATTTTAAACACATAATCATTTAAATTTATAAAAGCAAGAAGAACCTAATAAAAAAATACAATTTAGTGTATGAAAACTTTTATAGAGAAGTTCTATTTGAATAAAATTATAGTTTACATTATTTGTAACGTATTTGAAAAACGTAAACTAAGCTAAAAGATAGAGAAAATTATAAGAAATTATTGTTATAATTTTTTTATAAGAAATAATGATATAAAATGAAGATAAATGTTAATTTATTCAAACAAAATTTAATTTTTTTTAGCAAAGGGTGTAACTACCCCACATATATTAATAGAAAAGCATTACAAAACAAAGTCAATTAGAGAATCATAGTTAGGCAAACATAATCTATTTCTACTAAAGTCATCTACTACGTTTCTAGGGAGTTCATTCCACCAAGTAAAGGATCTAGACCAAATTCCAAAACTTGCAAGCCTATCTGCACAGGCATTTGTCTTCCCTATGTATATGAGTGATCCAACAATCCATGAGCTCCATTAAAGATTTGCACAATCTCCATTTGTTTGTGAGCTTCCAAGGGATGTTGACTGATCAATGAAACATTTGTGTAACCAGTAAAGAGTCGCATTCCAACCATATTGAATTCCAGCCCTTTTGATTAGCAAATTGAATTGCCATTAAAGCTGAAAGTGCAAAGTGTCAAGGATTGCACTAGCAATGCTTTGCCTATATTTTGATGAAGACAAGGTTTTATTAAAGCTTGAAGATGGCCCAACAATCAACATGTCTAGATCTCATTGGTCATATCTAGACTAGGTTATATCGTTAGAGTCATAATTCTAAGTAGTCTAGGATGTGTGCCTTAGTGAGTGAGTATAGGTGAGGTAAACCTAGATGCAAGTCTCACATGCCATTATAATTGTCTTATCATATTCATGAGACATATTATCTAATTTATCGTATGTTCATGCATTAACCTTAAATGTTATATGTGCATATTAGGCATAATACACTTGCTAAAACATGTATAGGAATTAAGCATAATATATAAGTAACTTTACCTTTGTAAACATGTTTTTAATATGCTAGTTAATCAATTAACGTGGTGATTTAATCGATTGACTCAACCCAATTTCTGTTATATCTATTTTTCTGTTACAACTGTTTTATGTTTAATCATGTTATACAGGTTAATCGATTAACGTGGTAACTTAATCAATTAACATGTCTATTTTATGTTATAATTGTTTTCAGTTTTAACTGCTTAACTGAATGTAACGGTTTGAATGGTCAAATATTTTTGTATAAGTTTAGGCAAATTGCAGAAACACATAGCATTCCATACTATTATTTAGAATTGACTAGAGAGCATATTTTCGTGATTTGCTTTGTAATTTGCAGAGAGAAATGTATGTGTGAGGAAGAGAGATTAACATGCTTAATTGAAGTTGTTCATGGTGTATTGTATGTTGTTTTTCATATGCTTAATCTCATCCTTTCTTTCTTACATGTTCATGCATTCTTGATAGAGATTTTTGGAGAAATATTCCGTGCTTACTGTTTTGTATTAACTCACATATGCATGATGGCTTGTGTTACTTGAGAGTGATTTAATAGTTGAGTTTTATCATAGTTATAATTTGAGCATTTTTGTGCTTGGTACAACTCTGTTTTTTGTACTTTGTGTTAGTCTCTTGGTGTCTTACCACCATTGAGATAGAGTGATTCTTCACAAAGACTAGGAGGTATTGAATTAAGAACGAAGATCTTGACTGGGGTTGGATCACGAGAAAGGTTTTCTCAGGCGATAGGGATAGTCAATCCAAGCATTAGATGTTCTAGGAATTCAAGAAATAAGCATCTTGAGTCTTGTAAATTGAATTGGTGTATGTGATTATACTAATTGTTCAATATAGTGAAGAACAAAATCTCCCAATATTAGAAGGGGAGGCCTGGATGTAGTTTGCAGTAGACCGCAAAGGAACCAAGATAAGAATCCATTTGTGCAACTTGTTCTCTCTTAATCTCCTTTATAATTCTTACTTTTTTAATGCGAGTTTGAAGCTGATATTTTGCATGCTTACACCATGCTATGTTATTGTTAATATTGCATAAAGATATATGTTGTATCTCTGCTTATCTGTTGATAAATAACTGTGGAACTAGCTGCTCTAAACATTCCATTTCTGTTGTTTCTTAATCGATTAAGCCCACTGGTTAATCGATTAACTGGGCTGTTTTCCAGAACTGGGTTTTAGTGCGAGACGCGGTGATTGATAACTGCTACACCTATTCAACCCCCCTTCTAGGTGTGTTTAGGCCACTACTACCTAACAATTGGTATCAAAACTAGTACGACGTGCTAGATCAACCGTATCCGCGTGTTCCTAAGGGAACTAAAATGGGTTCCACCAACCCCTTTGGCAGTGATGGTGCATCCATTAATCGTCCTCTCGTATTAAGTGGCGAGGGATACGCCTACTAGAAAGTCCGAATGAAGATTTTTATTGAGGCCATTGATTCAGATATTTGGGAATCCATGATTAGTGGGCCATTCGTCCCACTTCACTTAGTGGATGACGAACCGAAAGAAAAAGCCTAAAGGCTTGTGGACCGATGAGGAGCGCAAGAAGGTTCAATATAACCTTCGTGCCGAAAATATAATTACCTCGGCCCTATCATATGAAGAATTCTTTCGGGCATCTCAGTGTCAAAGTGCCAAGGAGATGTGGGACACTTTAGAAGTAACTCACGAGGGCACTAGCGAGGTCAAGTGTGCCAGGCTGAATGTGTTGACACACAAATACGAATTATTTTGTATTTTACCAAGTGAATCAATTGGCGATATGCAAAAATGATTCACTCATATTATAAATCATCTGATTGCGCTAGATAAAATGTTTACCAGAGGAGAACTCACTAATAAAGTTTTACGCTGTCTTGACAGGAGATGGCAACCTAAAGTGACGGCTATCATGGAGTCTAAGAATCTTGATTCCATGCTTTTGGCAACACTGTTCTGAAAGCTTCAAGAGCATGAGATGGAGCTTGGACGTCTGACCATGCATGATGAGTCTGACCGTAAAAAGAAGGGAATATCTCTTAAAGCTACAACACCTCAACCTACTGAAGAGATAGACAATGACGACTCTAACTCTGACATTGATGAAGAAATGCTAAACCTTCTCGTGCAAAATTTTGAGAAATTCTTAAAGAAGAAAGGAGGTTTCAAGCGATTTCAAAAGAAAGAGGCGTGAGAATCAACAAGGAAAGGCAAGAATAAAGAGCGCTTCACTTTCCATGAATGTGGTCAGCCGAGTCACATGAAATTCCAGTGTCCCACTTACGTGAAGAAACTTGATTCATAAAAGAGCACTCCCCGGCACTTCAAATCGAAGAAAGCTTACATTGTTTGGGATGTACAGGAGGAGGAAATGACATCAAACATCTCTGATAAAAAGGAAACCACTAAGCTATGCCTAATGATTGTAACAAATGAGGCTTGCGGACCAGGTAGCACAAAGGACGCTAATAATCAGGTATATTCTGATATATCATCCTCTTCTAATGGTTCTCCTTCATATGATGTTTTATATGATGCTTATGTCGAGATGCATGAAGAACTAAAGAAATTATCAAAAATTAGTGCCGATAGAAAATGGGTAATTTTGCTAAATGATCAGAAAATAATACAATTACAAAAAGAATTAGATGACCTGAAATTGGAAAATTAAACTTTAGATCTAATTTTTTCTTGTAATTATGCGACTGCTTTGACGATAAATTATGTCAAACAACTATATGTGAGTCTTGCGAGGACTTGTAAAATGAGAATTTTAAACTAAATGAAAAACTCGCAAAACTTACAAATAGTCAACACAAATTAGATACCTTGCTAAGTAAAACGAGAAACGTTGGTGACCACACTAGATTAGGGTATATTCCCTCATCCCATAGAAATAGACCATATAGGAAACCTGTAACTCGTGCTAATAAAAAGTCGTATAATAAAAATAGAGTTCCTACATGTTTCTATTGTGGCACGCATGGCCACACCTCTTACTTCTATTACATCAGGAAATATGAGATATCGAGTGGTGTTTACGCTTGGGTGAAAAAGGGAGATAACTCTCTGGTTACTAACAGAAAAGGACCCAATATAATTTGGGTACCTGAAACTAGCAGGTGATCTATTTTGAAGGTATGTCTACGAACATATGGGCAACATTGGTATCTTGACAGCGGGTGTTTGAGACATATGACCGGAGACAAGTCAAAATTCCTATACTTGTCATTGAAAGAAAAAGGTTTCGTCACATACGGAGATAACAACAAAGGAAAAGTCCTAGGCACTAGAAAAATTGGGAACTATACCCATGTTATAATCGAGAATGTTCTATACGTAGAAGGTTTGGAATATAATCTTTTGAGCATTAGCCAACTTTGCGACAAAGGTAATCGTGTGTCATTTGATTCTGGTTGTTCTATAATTTGTGACGTTTTATCTAATAATATAAAGTTTGTCAGCTGTCGTGTTAATAACATTTATATGGTTGATCTCGAGGATGTCACTTCCTTATTTTCAAAATATTTTATTCCAAAAGAAGATGACATCTGACTTTGGCATAGACGAGTCGCTCACATTCATGTGAAGCATCTACAAAAATTATCTAAAAATGATTTGGTTATTGGTCTACCAAAACTTAATTTTAAAACTCCGGATTCTTGTCACATGTGTCAAAAATGTAAAGAAGTAAAGAATTATTTTAGTAAAAATAATGCAATATCGACTACTAGACCTTTGGAGCTTCTCCATATGGACTTGTTTAGACCATCACAAATCATGAGTTTTGGTGGAAGTTTTTACACTTTGATAATTGTTGATGATTTTTCTAGATTCACATGGACCTTGGTTTTGGCATCTAAGAGTGATGTATATAAATATTTTAAGTTTCTAGCTAAACAAAATCAAAACCAGACTAACCTTAAAAAATTTCACATACAATCCGACCATGGTGAAGAATTTGAAAATCATAAATTTAATAATTTTTTTAATAAGCATGGCATCATGCATCAGTTCTCAACTCCTCGTACCCCTCAACAAAATGCAGTTGTTGAGAGGACAAATAGAGTTCTAGAGGAACTCGCTAGCTATGAAGCACGGATACTGATACGTGTGTCGGGTATGATACGTATCTGATACGTCGATACGCATTTTTTCCAAAATATAGGATACGATACGTTCAAGGATACGCGTATAAAATAACAAAAACACATAAAATATGATAAAATTATAAGTGTAAATCAAAATATTCAAAGTAAAAAATATAATGGAAATTTAAAATCTTTACCCTCCATAACAAATCTATCTTATCCTATTTTAATGAAAACAAATCTATCTTATCCTGTTTTATTAGAAACAAATATATTTTATCTTGTTTTATTGGAAACAAATCTATTTTATCCTGTTTTATTGGAAACGAATCTATATATCCTATATTTTACTGAAAACGAATCCATATATCCTATATTTTATTGAAAACGAATTGGATACGTGTCTTAATATTTATAGGTCGAAAACCGAATATTGCTCATCTTCATGCATTCGGGTGCAAATGTTTTATTTTAAACAATGGAAAATGATCTTTGGGAAAATTTGACTCGAAGGATGATGAGGGCATATTTTTAGGGTATTCATTGTATAGTAAGGCTTTTTGTGTGTTTTATAAGTATACCATGCAAGTAGAAGAATCTATTCATGTTCATTTTGACGAATCTTCTCCAAAAGAGAAGAGAAAAGTATTTTCTGATGATATTTCAGGTGCACTAGAAGAAGCTTATTCAAAGGACATGAACCAAATCCAACAAGAAGATGCTAAGAAAACAATACAATATGAGCATCAGGACATGCCTATTGCGAGGAAAACCAAAAAGGATCATCAAATAGACAAGGTGTTAGGTGACATATCTACGGGGTGGTAACCCGTAGTTCTTTATGTAATTTCTTTAATTTTGTTGCATTTGTGTCTCAAATAGAGCCAAAGACCATCGATGAAGCCATCGAGGATGTACACTAGGGTATAGCTATGCAAGAAGAGCTAAACCAGTTTGAGCGTAATAATGTATGGGACTTGGTCCCTAAACCAAGAGAAAATCCTGTGATTGGCACCAGATTGGTCTTTCGTAACAAGCTAGATGAATCTGGCTTGACCATTAGAAATAAGGCTCACTTAGTGGCCAAAGGCTACAACCACGAGGAGGGCATTGATTATGATGAGACCTACGCTCCTGTAGCCAGACTTTAGGCCCTTACGATGCTCTTGTCCTTCACATCGATCATGAACTTTAAGCTCTTCCAAATGGATGTTAAGAGCGCATTTTTAAATGGCTATATTCAAGAGGATGTATACGTAGACCAACCACCAGGGTTTGAAAATTTCAAATACCCGAACCATGTATATAAACTCAAGAAGGCCCTGTATGGCCTAAAAAGGCTCCCAGAGACCGGTACGATAGATTGAGTTCGTTCCTATTAGAAAAAGGGTTCGAAAGAGGTTTGGTCGACACCACTCTCTTTATTCGTAGATTAGATAATCATGTTATACTTGTTGAAATATATGTTGATGATATAATCTTCGGATCGACTAATGACATCCTTTGTAAGGAATTTTCTGAGTTGATGCAGGGGGAGTTCGAGATGTTAACGATGGTGAGCTGACTTTCCTCCTTGGGCTTCAAGTTAAACAAATGGAAAGTGACATCTTCATTCATCAATCGAAATATTGCAAAGAATTACTAAAAAAATTTGATATGGAGCAATGTAAAGATACATCCACACCTATGGCGTCCGCATGTTATCTTGATAAAGACGAAAAGGGAAAAGCTATTGAGGTACCAAATATCGTGGGATTATCGGCTCATTATTATATTTGACTGCACCCCGCCCCGATATTATGTTTAGTGTTTGTATGTGTGCTATATTTCAAGATTGGCCTAAAGAATCACATTATATTTATGTTAAACGCATCATGAGATATTTAAAAGGAACAATAAATATGGGATTATGGTATCCTAGGGATGCGTCATTATCCTTGGTAGGTTACTCTGATTCTGACTTCATTGGGTGTAAGTTGGATCGAAAGAGCACAAGTGGGACTTGTCATCTCTTAGGCAGTTCCTTAATGGCAAGGCACAGCAAAAAGCAAGCATGTGTTGCTTTGTCTACCGCAAAAGCGGAATACATTGTTGCTGGCATGTGTTGCACTCAAATCATTTGGATGAAACAGCAACTTAAGGACTTTGGGCTTAAATTAGAAAAGATCCCCATTAAGTGTGATAATACGAGTGTCATCAACCTTTCCAAGAATCCCGTTTTGCATTCAAGAACCAAGCATATTGAAATATGGTATCATTTTTTACGTGATCATGTTCAAAAAGGTGATTGTGTGCTAGAATTTGTAGAAACCTCTAAGAAATTCGCAGATATTTTCACCAAGCTCCACTCACGAGATACTTTCTATGTTCTTCGAAGAGAACTAGGAATCCTTGATGAAAAATATCTTGATTGAGTTTAGGTTATTGCCTTGCATGATTATTTGCCATGTATGCTTCAAATGAAAACATGTTGAATGCTAGTTATTCCTTGTATAATCCATAATTCTATAAATAAACTCTATATATATATATATATTTGTGAATGCTCAATATTGCATTTTTGAAAGTTTGAAATCCTTGCATGCTTTCAAAACATCCAAAACGCTATATCTGATGCTATTTAATCGATTAAGGCATTATGTTAACTGATTACCTGGGTGCAACCTTTTAAACATGGTATACTTAACTCTGGTTAATCGATTAACACAAGTATTTAATCTATTAACGGCATCAGTATAACAGAAATAGAAGCGTTTCTGAACACTATTTCAAAACCTCCATCACCCTCTTTTCTCTCAAATCTCAGAGGAACAAATTCAACATCACTCCCAAACTCTAACCTAGCCTAAAGCCGAATAGTCCAACCCCAATTCCACTCCATAAACCTTCTTCTCTATCTCTAATTTCCAAGAAATTTGGTTTCCCCCAAATTCCAAACCCTAAATTAGGTTTTTCTGTGAAACCCTCCATTAAACCTTCAACTAAGTACGGTTTTCAGCTACATGGAGAGAGGACGTGCAAAAAGGATAAAGACAATCACTCTACGTCTACCACATGCTCCAAAATTGGTGCAATCAAGTCAACAGGCAAGGTAGGACAATGGGGACCCATATTATTCATTGATTTTGCAAGAATATCGGTTGCTTAAGTTTTAGGGAAGGAAACCTACATACATAAGGTTTCAAATCTAACCCAATTAGCGGAACAAAACTTCGATTTTTCGCATGATTTGCAAGCTCAAGGGGATGTCCCCTTCTTGGAATTGAAAGGAAATATCTACCCTGCTGTAGTTAGGGAATATTATGCAAAGTTTAGATACAAGGATGGAAAGTATTGGTCTATGATTACTAGAAAATTGTTTGAGCTGAATGAGGATTTATTCATGAACGTGGGTAGTTTATTGTGTAATGGTGCTAGCTTAGGAGATTGTGGTTGGGCTAACAATAACACTTTTGATGTTGCTAAAATATATAATTCATGTTTGAGGAGGCCTCAATTGTATGTTTAGGGTGAATTAACAAAAGTTGGGTCGTTGTCCGTAGAGAATAGGCTCCTGCATTATTTGATTGCCTAAATTCTGATTCAGAGGAACACAAATCATGCACAACCTACCGTGAATGATTTGAGGTTCATGTTTTCTGTAAAGGAGAATGTAATGATCAACTGGCCTGAAAAGATTCTGAAGGTCATGTACAGTGTGTCCACTTCACAATCAAAGTTGCTTCCCTATAGTATTTTCATTTCGCGCATTATTGACTATTTGCATATCGATGTTTTTGATACTATAGTTGTAGAATGTTCTGATAAGGACAATTTGATTGGTGAGAGTCTGCTTCATAAGATGGGCATATACAAGTATGGCAACACATGGCAATATCAGGAGGATTTTATCACTGTGAACCTTGACCCATCTGGTGAGGATGATCAAGATGATACTCAAGAGCCATATGCTACTACTCAGGGTGAGTCTTCTGGACATGCATCACAAGAACCAGTTTTTGGACAAGCTTTCCTGGATGTTATGGAACAACGTCTCAACAACAGGATGGATGTTCACTTTCAGTCTCTAAGGGACTCATACCATATGGATCTGGAGAATTTTGAGGAGCATTAGAATGCTTACATTGATAACCATTATCAATCCTTGAGGAACTTCGTTCAGACAACTGCTGATTCACAAAACAGGAGGTTGTGTGGAGAGTTCAACAACTTGAGCACCCTCATCAAGGGTAGTGGTAGCCTGATCATTCCTGACAACGAAAATCCTCCATCTCATCCCTAGTTAGGAGGCCTTAGATATTTAGGTTTATTCTTCCTAGTTTCTGGACTATGTTAATCATTGTTTCCCTCTTGAGAACTTATTTTCTATGTCCTACTTTTGCATTTTTGAATTGTAATAGCTTAAACACTTATCTTCTACTGATTTACACCTTAGTGCTTTGCAATTGATACAATGCTTTAATGATTTCAAATTGTCTTTCTCATGTTTAAATGATAATTATGTCACAAATATTATACATTTATGTTTAATGAATCTTGATCATGTTTGGTGTATGTATCCATATTGAGTGATTAAGCCTACTGTTACTGTTCAATTATATCACTACTTAATAATTCCATGCTTAATTTGAAGTAACATAGCCTTTCATGCCATTAAATCAGTTCTATTGTTGTTTGTTGTCCATTTAATCGATTAAGCTTTGTTGTTAATCAATTAAGTCATGCATAAATATGCATTTGTTCAAGTTTCTTACAGCTGGTTGATTAATTAATCGCCCAAAATTAATTGATTAATTACAGTCTGTCATAACTCTAATAACTTTTCTGACTTTTCACTAGAATTGAATACTTGTATCTTTTTGATAATGTCAAAAGGGGAAAAAGGTTGCTTGTTGTGTTTAATGTAATTGCAGATAGGTTGTATAATAGCTTCCGTAATATTATTGCTTACCTAAAGGGGAGCAAAGGCGCTTCAACTTTGAATAACAACCATTATGCAAATGTACAACATCGTCAAGTTAATTCATCAAATGTAACGTACTATTTTGATGTGATGTTTGTCATTATCAAAAGGGAGAGAATGAAAGTTCAACGTGTCAAGGATTGCACTAGCAATGCTTTGCCTATGTTTTGATAAAGACAAGGTTTTATTAAAGCTTGAAGATGGCTCAACAATCAACATGCATAGATCTCATTGGTCATATCTAGACTAGGTCATATCAATAGAGTCATAATTCTAAGTAGTATGGGATGTGTGCCTTAGTGAGTGAGTATAGGTGAGGTAAACCTATATGCAAGTCTCACAAACCATTATAATTGTCATATCATATTCATGAGACATATCATCTACTTTATTGTATGTTCATGCATTAATCTTACATGTTATATGTGCATATTAGACATGATACACTTGCTAAAACATGTATAGGAATTAAGCATAACATATAAGTAAGTTTGCCTTTGTAATCACGTTTTTAATATGTTGCTTAACCAATTAACGTGGTCAGTTAATTGATTAACTCAACTCATTTTCTGTTATATCTGTTTTTTTGTTACCACTGTTTTCAGTTTAATCCCGTTATACAGGTTAATCGATTAACGTGGTAACTTAATCGATTAACATGTCATAACATTTCTGTTTTAACTGCTTAACTGAATGTAACGGCTTGAAGGATCAAATCTGTTTTGTATAAGTTTAGGCAAATTGCAAAAAGACATAGCATTGCATACTATTTTTTAGAATTGATTAGAGAGCATATTTTCGTGATTTACTTTGTAATTTGCATAGAGAAATGCATGTGTGACGAAGAAGATTAACATGCTTAATTGAAATTGTTCATGGTGTATTGCATGTTGTTTTTCATATGCTTAATCTCATCATTTCTTTCTTACATGTTCATGCATTCTTGATAGAGATTTTTAGAGAAATATTCAGTGTTTACTGTTTTGTATTAACACATATATGCGTGATGGCTTGTGTTACTTGAGAATGAGTTAATAGTTGAGTTTTGTCATAGTTATAATTTGAGCATTTTTGTGCTTGGTACAACTCTATTTTTGTATTATTTTTTTTGTACTTTGGGTTAGTCTCTTGGTGTCTTACCACCATTGAGATAGAATGATTCTTCACGAAGACTAGGAGGTCTTGAATTGAGAACGAGGATCTTGGCTGTGTCTGGATCGCGAGAAAGGTTTTCTTAGGCGATAGGGATAGTCAATCCAAGGATTAAATGTTCTAGGAATTCAAGAAAGAAGTATCTCAAGTCTTGTAAATTGAATTGGTGTATGTGATTATACTAATTGTTCAATATAGTGAAGAAAACAAATCTCCCAAGATCAGAAGGGGAGGCCTGGATGTAGTTTGTAGTGGACCGCAACGAACCAGGATAACAATCCATTTGTGCAAGCTGTTCTCTCTTAATCTCCTTTATAATTCTTACTGTTTTAATGCGAGTTTGAAGCTGATATTTTGCATGCTTATACCTTGTTATATCATTGTTAATATTGCATAAAGATATATGTTGTATCTCTACTTATATTTTGATAAATAACTGTACAACTAGCTGCTCTGATCATTCTCTTTTTGTTGTGTGTTAATCAATTAAGCCCACTGGTTAGTCGATTGACTGACCTGTTTTCCAGAACTGGGTTTTGGTGCAAGAAGCGGTGATTAATAACTGCTACACCTATTCAACCCCCCATCTTCTAGTTGTATTTAGATCATTGATACCTAACAAAAGTAGCATTTAACTCTGCAAAGAGAGCATGTTGAGATTCAAAAAAAGTAGAAAAACCAACCAAGAAATGGCCATTATAATCACTGAATATTGCTCCTCCTCCAGCTAGACCCAGGGCACCATGAGCAGCACCATCTAAATTTATATTGACTCTGCCTATAAGAGGACGATTCCAAATGATTTCCTTAATGCTTGGTGCTTTCCTGTAGTTAATTGTCACTTGAAGGCTTCTAAGAACCGAGAACTCATGAATACAAGAGTTGGCAAAAGAATTGATAGAGTGTCCAGACAAAGAAGTTGCTACTTTGATATTGTTAATTGCCTGGATAAGAAGGAGATTTTTGTCCTCAAATCTTCCCTAGTTTCTGCAATGCTAAATTATGTAGATAGAGTGGATTATGGTAGTTGTGAACACCTCCTTAAGTTGGATACTTCCATGCATATTGTTGTGAAGGATGCTGGAAATGGAAGATGAATTGATATGAATACCAAATGTGCAGCTAATCCAGATCCAAATTTCCTTAGCAAAAGGGCAAAGGAGAAAGAAGTGTTCAGAACTTTCCTCACAAGTCTTGCAGAGATTACATCTAAAAGCCATTAAACAGCCTCTAGTCTTCATATTTTCATCTGTTAGAAGTCTTTTCAATATTAGTCTCCAAGTTGTAAAGGACTTTGAAGGAGGAATGTGGGTAGACCAGATTTTTTTGCATCAATTCAAATCTTGAGAAGTAGGGTTGATACTTTTAAAAGCCTCTTTAAGGCTTAACTGTTCATCATTAGATTGTTGCCACACTAACCTGTCTTTGTTGTTAGAGATGAAAATATTCGAAATTTGTAGAGCAATTGTAGGAAACTTATTAGGTAATTCCTGAGGAATTAATCAGTTGTAGTTAGCAGTGAAATCAGCTACTGAAGTAAACAAACTTGAGTGTAATTCATGAGAGATATTAAGCATATCAACCAAGGGCCTACCCAACCAGTTATCATTCCAAAATTTGATCTCCCTACCATTCCCTATCAGCAGCCACATAGAGTTGGATATTGCAAGCTGCAGATTTACTTTAATACCTGGCCATATTGACGACTTGTAATACTTATTAGGATTACCAAATCTTTTCTTGAAGAAATCTGCCCACTCTTGATCAGAGGAAAGCATATATCAGGCTAGCTTAAGCATTGCAGTCTGGTTTATTGTCTTTAGGGACCTTAATCCTAGCCTCCTGCTTTAGTATGATTACATATTTTAGACCAAACAACTGTGACCAACTTCCTGACCTTGACATCCCCTGACCAAATAAAATTTCTGATGCAAGAGGAACATCCAAGTACTTGACAGGGAGGCTACCAACATTTAAACCTAGATAGGATGCTAAGTTTGCTATTTTCCTAGCAGTTGCATTAGCTATGTAGAACTTGCATTTATTGATGTTCATGCTCTGACCAGAGACTTGAGCATAATCAAGGATGAGGTGTTTGAGAGCTAACAGGTCTCTTTTAATACCTCTGTAGAAAATGAATACAACACTCGAGAGATATAGAAGGATAGAAAAACACAATTAAATGTATGAAAACTCTTATACGAAATTATATTTGAATAAAATTATAACTTAAATTCTTTGTAACATATTTGGAAAAAATAAGGGTTTTTTTGCTTTGGATATTTTCTATTTTCATTTTCAATGAAATCAGAAAATAAGAGTAAAAACATGTTTATATTGTTGTTTTCATTTCATATTTTAGAAAATATAAGCTCCATTCTGGAAATTCTGAAAATGACTTTTTTAACACTTTTGTTATTTGATTCATTCCATATTTTTTATGTCTTAAATTTTTCACGTTATTCTAAATTCTTTGATGTTTTAAAAACTCGATACATATTTATTCTTTTTTCAATTATACCCCTATGTATTATTCCTCTTTTTCACGTCTATTTTTAATTTCTTCTTAATTCATTTTCACATTAAATTTGATTACTTTAATAAAATAATATCACATTTTATATCATTTAATAATTTCTTAAATTATGCATAACCTTAAACATCAAAAAATATTAAATGAAGAAAATATATTTTTTCAATTACTCTCTTCACTATCAACAAAATGTCAAAATCATTCAATGAGTGTGTAAGTCATTTAGATCACCATACACTTCTTAGAAATTCGTAATTTCTAATTAAGGTTGACATCATATATAATACAATTATATATGTTATTTAATTATGGGTTACAAAACAAATAATCTAATTTCTGACATCCCACAACACTTTTGAAACTGATAATGGATGTGAGCTTAATGAGTGGATACTCAAACAGTTGACCTACAAGATAATAGGAACCCTATAAGTTAATACATAAGGAACGATTATGGTGCTCATGTCATCAAATGACAAATACTTTTCACCCCATCATATAGAAAAACAAGGTCCAAAAGGGATTCGAGATTTGGTTGAAGAATACCATCATACCAAACTCTCTCTATAGGCATACAACAGAAATAAATCTAAGAAACATTGGTTCATGTATTATTTTGAATCATTGTTTTATTATATGTGTTAAAATCATGAGATTCAAGATCCTTAATTGATAGTTTACCAAATATAAGGAAATTCATCATGTGGTTATTTATGACTTTGGGATGAAAATTGTCGCCCCTTGAGATTACTGTAGAAAACATTTACTTTAACTTTAATTTTTTGGAGAGCACATACAAGTTCATAATACTCATAATGACCTTCTACACGTCTTTGGTCATTTGGTTGTATATACACTGGGAACATAAATTTGATTCTTATTATTTTTTCATTTGGAATGTATCCGGATTCCATTCCAATAAAAAAATGGTACACGTCCAATTCTATAGTTAGAACTAGAATATAATAAAGGTTAAGATGATTATATTAAATTAATAAACTTACATTGGAATTTTGTCTAGAGTCATGCACGTTAAAATTAAAGTGAAAATTATATATTACATTTTGGAGGATATTCCCCCCTACGAAAATTTCATTCTGATAATTAATATTAGTGTAAGTAGTAAATATTTTTATATCGAGTAAAGAATGAAAGGTTTGTTTACAATCACAGATTTCGAATAAAGAATGAAAGTTTTGAGAAAATAAAAGAAACTAAAGAACAAAATATCTACAAATTAAATATCATTAAATGAATAAATCAATTTAAACTGGGACTTTATCGATTAAAGAGGGTACGTTTTAATTTACAAGATTACATAGTAAATAGATGATAAAACAGAAAGAATAGCAACGTGAGCTGAGAGATAACGTAATACGAATAGAAATGATTTTCTGAGACTTTTTCCCATTAAGATTAATTTATTTCTTAAAAATCCCAACAAAATTATATAGTTAGAATCAAAGACTTGGAAAAAACCAGGAGAGATTCGAGGAAAATGAGGTCTAAAGAAGGAGATCATTTATAAATTATATATCATTAAATCAGTAAATCAATTTTATAAGGAAATATGTTTCAATTATTTAAAGAATTAAACATCAAATCATTCAAATGTTTTAACTTATAGTCTTGAATAGGAAGAACAAAACAAAACATATACAAAGAAATTATAGAGATCCTGAAAGTTAATGATAATCGTAATACACGAATAAAAATGAACTGCTATATATATTTTGTATTACTCGTTCTCAATCATCACCTATTCATTCTCAATCATCAAACTTGAATAATGGCAGAGTATAGTTGTCTAGTTTTCTGTGTCTCTTTCATCTTGGCATGCACATTTTTCTCAAAGTGTGATGCTACTGATGATAATCGAAAACTTCATATTGTATATATGGGCTCACTTCCTAATACACCATATTCTCCAACTTCTCACCATTTAAGCATGTTGCAACAAGTCTTCGATGGAAATGATGGAACACATTCCTTAATCCATAGTTTTAAGAGAAGTTTCAATGGGTTTGCTGCAATGCTCACTAATGAGCAAAAGGAAAAGCTTTCTCAAATGGAAGGTGTTGTATCGGTTTTTCCAAGCAGAAATCTCCAATTACACACAACCCGATCATGGAACTTCCTTGGACTTACTACGTCATCCAAACGAAGTCATGCTACAGAGAGTGATATTGTTGTTGGAGTTCTTGACACTGGTATATGGCCCGAATCTGATAGTTTCAAAGATGAAGGTTTTAGTCCTATTCCAAAACATTGGAAGGGTGCTTGTTCTGGTGGTAAGAACTTTACTTGTAATAAGAAAATAATTGGTGCAAGATATTATACAGGTACGTCAGCACGAGACAATG
>NW_017722347.1:0-2361 GCF_001865875.1 Lupinus angustifolius | reverse complement strand
ATATATATATATATATATATATATTTAAATTGTAAGGATAGTTAAACTACCCCAAAGATAGGGTCCATTACATAAAGGGCATGCACTGTGTATTTTTAGATATTTCATTCATCATGCATTAATAAAAAAAATACGTCAGTCAAAAAAATTCATTCATGGATGCATTAACATAAAAAATACATATTCAAACATTCATTTAATTATTCATTCATTTATGCATTCAAAAATAAAAATCTTCATTAATTGACTTATGCATTCAAAAAATAAAAATATTCAATAATTGACTTATATGTACATTCATACATACATAGATATATGAAAATTCATCATCCACTACGTATGCATGCATTTATTCATTTATCATAACTACATACATAAAAAAAATATCATTAGAAAGCATATCATTCATAAAAATCATTTCATCCATGCATATGCTAACCCAAAAAAAAACTATCATTCAAAATAATTCATTCATGCATGCATATAAGAAGAATACATTACTCGTACATTCTTTTAATTAGTTATCCATATATATTTTAAAAAATATAAAAAAATACATCATTTATACATTCTCTTATTTATTCACATATTCATTTATTCACTCATGCATCAAAAAAATTCATGCATTCATCATTCATATAAAAAACACATATATTTTAAAAAATAATGAATAAATAAATGATACTTCATTCTTACACTCATTTAAAAAATAAAAATACAATAATCATACATTCATCTACATTTTATTCATTCACTCAATCATTCTTAAAAAAATTCATTCATCTATTCAGAAAGAAAAGTAATCATTCATTGATTTTGGCATTTATTCATGCATAAAAAATTATTATGTATTCATTCACACATGTATACATGCAATTTAAAAAATAAACACATTACTCATACATACATTTACTTATGCATACATTCATCAAAAAATAAATAAACGATAATTTCATACATTCATCAAAAAATAATAATAAATTATTCAAGAAAAGAAAAAATTCATTCATTGATTCATGAAAAATACATCATTCATACACATATTTATTTATACATTCATTCATGCGTAGATTCATAAAAAAAACTTCATTCAAAGATTGTATCATTTCATTAACCATTTTTGATATCTTCATTCATTATCATAAAAAGAAAAAAGAAAAAATGTCATACATCTTCCTATATATCATAACCTTCATACATTCAAAGTCGTATATATCATAAATTGTATTTTCCAGCAGTCTCATTCATTCAAGAAAAAAAGCACACACATTCCTATATTTCATGCATCTTAAAAAGATTTGCATTCCCAACCATTCATACTTCCCAACAAATGCATAATCATACACATTCTTTGCATCATTCCGAGTTATAGGTTACATTTCAATCCATACTAGCAGTGTACCCGTGCACTTGCACGGGTCGCTTCTTTGTTTATGCATAATGCAAATATAATATACATATACTTTATAATATCAATAAATCATGTATTGAAACATTATATTTCCCATTCATATAGGTGCAATATTAACATTGATTTTTGAGTGTATATGTAGAATATTAACAATTATAAATGCATTTGTATAAGCATTTATTTGTTGAAAGTGTGATTATAGAAAATATTTGATTCTTAAATAACTCAATAAATAAAATTCAAATTGTATTGGATAATATCTCACCTCTATATTCTCTATATAAAATTATAAATATAAGGAGTTATTTTTGCATCATATTTTTTGTGATTACGTTTATAAGTATCATATAAAGTCATAAGGATTTTTTAGCATATCTCTTAAATGCTTATGTTTTATTTTAGATTAATGTTCATTGTGTATAAATATTTGAATATATTTTTAGCATTCAAATATTGTATAATTAAATGTTATTTATTTGATCATGTTTTAGATAATAATCATTGTATGAAAATAACTCATAAATTAAAAACACACTAAGTTAGGATATGACAGATATTTTTTCTGATAAATTTAATAAAAAGAGTCTAATAATTGATTTGTTATATTACTAATTAAAATACATATATTTTTCATGAATATATATACCATTGTTATCTTTTAATTAAATAATATAATGATAGTAATTAAATACATGTGACCCGTGCATTCGCATGGCTAAAAACACACATGTTACCCGTACATTCGCATTACTAAGAAAACACATGTTACCCATGTATTCGCATAGTTAAAACACACATATTACTCATACATTCATATTATTAAGAATATACATCTTACTTGTGTATTTGCATGTTTAAACACATAAGAAAAATAAATTGATAATTTTTAATTTGAATTTTCTAAAATTAGTATTAAATTATTATTAACATATAAAATATATAAAAAGTAA
>NW_017722346.1:0-387 GCF_001865875.1 Lupinus angustifolius | reverse complement strand
TCAATTTCATCTAATGTTCAATGACTATTACTTTTTAACATAAAAAAACATAGATGTTGTAAACACTCAATTTTAGTGGGGTAGCGACATGAAACAATCACTAATTAATATTAAATTATTATTAGCATATAAAATATATAATATATAAAAAGTAGGAAGAAAAATATGTGAGAAGGAGGTGACATGTGGCATGAAGGAAAAAATGTAATGAGAAAGTGACATGTGGCATGAGGGAGTGAGAAAGTGACATGTGGCATGGGAAGGAGAAAGTGACATGTGGCATGATGGAGATTTTTTATTTTATATTGTTAATAGATATACCATTGTTATCTTTTAATTAAATAATATAATGATAGTAATTAAATACATGTGACTCGTGCATTCGCA
>NW_017722345.1:0-8808 GCF_001865875.1 Lupinus angustifolius | reverse complement strand
AATGTGAAAAATGATTTCAATTTCATCTAACGTTCAATGACTATTACTTTTTTAAAAACACAAAACATAGATGTTGTAAACACTCAATTTTAGTGGGGTAGCGACATGAAACAATCACTAATTAATATTAAATTATTATTAGCATATAAAATATATAATATATAAAAAGTAGGAAGAAAAATATGTGAGAAGGAGGTGACATGTGGCATGAAGGAAAAAATGTAATGAGAAAGTGACATGTGACATGAGTGAAAAAATGTAATGAGAAAGTGACATGTGGTATGAGGGGATGAGAAAGTGACATGTGGCATGAGGGAAGGAGAAAGTGACATGTGGCATGATGAAGTTTTTTTTATTATATTGTTAATAGATAACATGAATAAAAGGTTCACTTTATGCATATCATGTATTAATAAGAAATCATTTTTCTACATGCATTTTATGATCCAATTTTGAAGGACACTCATAAGTTTGAGTTCGTTTTAAGAATAATATTATTAGACACGACTGAAAGCAATCAATATTGATACTGAAGATATTCAAGAAGATATAGAACTCTCAGTTTGTGGTTGAGTCCATACTCGATAATGCATTATCTTCACGACCAGCAAAGTTGGAGACCAATTTGAAAAATTCTCTTCACTTGAGGATCACAGTCAAGGTTAAACCATCCAAGCATTCACTCACAAAGATTTACTTTCAAATGCATCTTTTTTTAACAAATATATACTAATGCATTGATCATGCAAATTTCAACATCTAATACATCACCCTACCATCCCACACTACCCTCTACCATTCATATTTACCCGAAAAAGAGAACACATAACCCAAATAAAATTAATCTATGCAATATTGTAAGATATTTGATTCAAGATAAAATAAAATGGAGAATGGTGCAAATATAAAACCAAAAAATGATGTACATCTTCAGACAAATTTCTCTGATGACACAAGGCATTTTTCTAATTCCTAAACACCATGGAGATATCCCCAGTCGGGTCATTTGAGTCTAGACATCGTGAAATGAGATAATTTTTGAATAATCCTCAATATTTCAATATCCTGGGGAGGGTAGCTTTTCAATAGTTTTTCTTGACATTCAATTGTTAAAGAAAAATATTCTTTTACATCAATCATGTGACCGGAGGATAAGAAAATACAAAGAACATTCCTTTCTAAAAAAAAGCCCGTTGAGAATCCTCAATTAATATCTCAGGCAAAAGTTAGGGCAAAAGTGTAATATCAATGATCACAAAGGAACCCTTCATGATAAATTATCGCCTTACTCATAGGTCATCCTTATCAAAACCTGAAAAATTCTCTTAATAGTTGAATGTCATGTTTGAAAAATGTTGAAAATAGGATAAAGAAGAAATGTGAATGGTGGGTGTGAGAAACACAAGTTTTGAGTCTTATATCATTTTCTTGAAAACACTAGCCAAACCACGGTACAAGCTTAAAAAGACCTTGTCGAGGACTTATTTGCCTAAGATGTGCATCATGATCAAAAAATGTTGATTCCACAAATCTCGTAAAATTTTGGTAAAATATCTCATCTTTAATGCATAAGTTAAAATTCATTATCACCACCATCATATCAACACAAGCCCAAACACAAATTAAATATCATCAACCACAATCAAATCTCAAAAATCTATCATTCATAACTTCACCATCACTCATAAGTCAAAGACAAATTCATTTCTATCATAGTCACCATCACATCTACTATTAGTCAAACCCAAATTAAATTATATCATCATCACCACTACCATGTCTACCCAAGCCAAACCTAAATTAAATTTCGTCATCACCACCATATCACCTCTCATAGCCCAAACACATACCAAATTTTGCATGATCACTACTTTAAAAAAAAAAATTATGCATGAAATAAAGAGCATTAAAAGCAAAAGAAAACTGAAAGGCTCTCAAACTGAGGCAGGTTTTAAGATGATTGATGCTCTAAAGACTTACAGTCCAAGTTTTCCATATCATTTTGAATTGAAGAATGACTCAGATTAGCTCACACTGGGGCAGTGGAAGGTCACAAGAAGCCCAAACTGAGGCAATTTTTGGAGTTGATCTCATTTTCTTGTGAAAGTTTATAAAAAGCCCAAAAGTGAGGCAATAATGAAGTGAGTTTTCTTGACTCCAAATTTATTCGATCAAAATAAGCCAAAATGCCTCAAGTAAGGAGAAAGACCTTAAATTATCATCTTCAAAGACACCTTCAACAATGACTCATACATGTCTTCTACTTCCTATCCATTCAAGTCGTCACATCGAGGGTATTAAAAAAACAAAAAAATAAAGAAAAAATAGAGTGCAAGGTTGAAAACCCACATGGGCAACCTAGGAAAAGGAGAGTGGTCTTAAGTTGAAAACCGGCAATGCTGACTTTGGATCATAATAAAATGAGAGAATTCTCGTCAGATGGCTACATAAGGTATTTTGGGCAAAAATTTGGGAAAATTAATGAACACCCCAAGGTGAAAACTTACCACCACAAATCCTCAAACTAGGGCAACTTTTTGGAGAACCTAAGTTGTAGCCTCCTAGCTGAAGACAAACAAGGACACTTGGGCAATATTTGCTGTTACAAAAAACATCAACACTTTTGAGAAAAATTCTATGCAAACCTACATTCAGGAAAAATGTTGGGTTTAGTCATTGCCTTCAAGATTATATTTGGGAAATTTTATGGATCACATAAAGGGAACAACATCTTCAAATAATCTGGGGCAGATTTTGGTGAAAGAAAACTACCGTACCAATCAACATCAAGCGGCAAGGACCATTTTAATGTATGTATTTATGATGAATGAATGAATGCATGCATAAATAGTGGATAAGAATTTCATTATATATATATATATATATATATATAAGTCATGCATAAGAACATTTGTGCACATGCCTTGCTCCTCATTCTATTCAAACAAAATATATAGTACACATATCATATATGACACACATACATTAAAGCATAACTATATTTATCAATGCATAGTCACATTCATATACCAATCATTATAGCACAAACAAAAACAAAAAAAAAAACATGACATATTCATTGCATATAACTAGGCATTCATACATGCATCCTACATTATTCTTCTAATAAGCACAAATAAAATATTGCATATAACCAAACATTCAAACATGCATCCTTACATTATTCTTCTAACAAGCACAAACAAACAAACAAAACAATGCATTGCATATAACCAAGCATTCAAACATGCATCCCTACACTATTCTTCTAATAAGCGTAAACAAATTATTGCATTGTATATAACCAAACATTCAAACATGCATCTTTATATCATTCTTCTAATAAACATAAAAAAACAAACCAAAAATTGCATATCATACATCTCAGTATACATTTATGCACAATGTTTGCATTAACAATCGGTGTGGAACATTACATTCCGCAAGTGAATTTTCTAACTTCACACCAAAACCTCAAATATGGCAACACGAGTGCTTCAAAAAATCCCAGATTCTTTACAGCAGCACGGGTGCCTCAGCAAATCTCAACAAGGGTGCCTATACAAATCCTTGATTCCTTATGACAACAAGGGTGCCTCAGCAAATCTATGATTCATTTTGGCAGCACGGGTGCCTTAACAAATCCCTGATTCCTTTTGGCAGCACAAATGCCTCAGTAAATCCTTGGATCATTTTGGCAGCACGGGTCCCTCAGCAAATCCCAGAATCGTTTTGGCAGCATGAGTGCCTCAACAAATCCCTGAATTATTTTGGCAGCACGGATGCCTCAGCAAATCCCTGAATCATTTTGGCAGCATGGGTGCCTCAGCAAATCCCTGAATCATTTTGGCAGCATGCGTGCCTCAACAAATTCCTGAATCATTTCGGCAAGCGCGAGAATTGCCTCAACAAATCCCTGGTCCATCACGACAAGCATGGGAACTACCTCAACAAATCCCTGACCCATCACGACAAATGCAGAAACTGCCTCAACAAATCCCTGGTCCATCAAGGCCAGTGCGAGAAATGCCTCAACAAATCTCTGGTCCATCATGGCAACCGCAAGAACTGCCTCAAAAAATCCCTAGTCCATTATGGCAACCGCGGGAACTGCCTCAACAAATCCCTGGTCCATCACGGCAACCGCGGGAACTGCCTCAACAAAGCCCTGGTCCATCACGGCAATCGCGGGAACTGCCTCAACAAACACCTGATCCATCAGGACAATCGTAGGGACTGCTTCAACATATCTTTGGTCCATCATGGCAAACTTGGGAACTGCCTCAACAAATCTCTGGTCCACTAGCAGGGCATCAACCTGCTTCGTCAACATTCGGTACCTTCCCAACGACCTTTTTCTAAGCCTTAACAAAAATAGCGTTCATTTCTTTACTCGTTACTTACCATGATATCTTTCAAACCTTAGTTTGCTTGCTATCAGGTAAGCAACAAGTAAAGAGGGCGGCTTTGAACACTCATATTTATCCGACCCAGAAAAAGTCCAAAAACATTTTAAAGAAAAATAATAATTTGACTTCATTTTATTTATTTTGGTATTTTCTTAATTTTAATGTTTGAATACTTAAAACTATTTTTATGAAATTTTTATAATTATTTTCGAAATTATTAAATTAAATATAGTCAGAATATCCTTTTAGAAGCTTCATTTTCAAAAAAAATAAAAGAAATAAAATAAAACAAAATAATAATATTAAATTAATGATGTTAGGGTTCCTAAATTCAAGTGATTAGATTAACCGAAAATTCAAATTAATAATATTAAATTAATATGTTAGGGTTCTTAAATCCAAGTGGTTAGATTAACCAAATGTTCAAAACTAAATTAAATTAATCCACAAGAAAATGATTTTAGAAATTTGAATTAGGAGTGAGCCACTATGAGCCCATATTCTTTTTCTAAAAAAGAAAAAGGAAAAAATGTTTTTTATTTATTTTGATTTTTTAAAATTCTAAATGTATAGGAAATAATTACTTTTATTTTTTGTCCACCTTTTTTATAAAATTTTCGGATTAATTTAAATAATTAAATAAACAAATACACTAACAACCTAATTTAAATTTGAAAAGGGAATAACAAAAAATATATTAAAATAATGTTAATATGAGATTGTCAAACTAGTATGTTAAGATCTCTTAAATTAAGTGATTAGATTTATCCAAAGTGGAAAATTAGTTAGCTTAAGTTTAGGTTAAATTAGTGTTAATTTTTTCTATAAATAGTCTAGTCTAGGTTTAGAGAAAGAGGTTTTTTTCCAGCAATTCTAACATACTCAAAAAAAGATTCATCCATTCCCAACAATTCCAAAAAAAAGCAATTCCAAAAAAGATAAACTGTAAATACACCAGAAACACTAAAAAACACTCTGTGAAAAAAAAAAAGCAACCTGCTATAAGAGAGAAAATAATTTTTTTTATTAGCCAAGTGATCGAGTGCAGTTGCGTGCATAACAGCATTGTGCACTCGCGTCCTCATCCAATCTTTGTCGTGGGATCTGCATACTTTGACCTATAGTCCCGTTGACTACAAATTGGCCAATCCCAGTACGAAACACATCCTGGTTGCAGTGTGCCACGCCATACCAGATACTCGCGCTAGTGAGTGCACAGAATCCCCTACATGTGGGTCTATGCTCCATACCGTGCACCCTTCTAGTTCACCATCTAGAACGCGCCACATGTCTAGGTGCAGTAAGGCTCCATACTCTCTTCCACACACGATCAAACAAGTTTATTTCTTTTTTTGTAGTATGTTTATATTTGTATTTGCAAACCATAATATCATTTAACAAATAAAAATATATAGTTTTTTTGTATGAAATCTAACAGACACTAGTCTATAAATAAATAAAACATTTTTTTGAATAAATAAATAACATATATATTTTTGGATAATACCAATAACTAAAAATCAACAAAATTTCTTTCATGTAACAATAAACTAACAATATTTTTTAAGAACTTTATTTTTTATTTTTCTTTCTATTTTCATAATCACGTTACTAAACAATGTTAATAGCAAAAAATATTTTCAATAAAAAAATTGTACATTTTTTTATAAATAAAACATGACAACAAGCACCTTTGAAAAGTAATTATTTTGAAAATTAATCAAAGATAGAGATAAGGTCACCCTAGATGCCTCTTTCTTCTCAAATCATATTCGAAAGGTCGCGTTACGCTTCTTCTTTTCAATCGATTAAATCTCAAAATCAATTAAATTTCATTTTTTTAATTAAATAAACAACAAAACGTAACCAAATAATTATTTTTTCAATAATAAACAAAACTTTCAAAAATATATATTTTTGACTAAAAATATATTTTCTATAATTAAAATACTCTCAACCATGGTCAATCTTGTCAGGCATCATAATAAAAATAAATATTTTTAATATTTAATTAATTAATCATACAATTTAATATAAAATAATAATAATAATAATAATAATAATAATAATAAAGTCATATATTTTAATGAAGGGTACCGCTTAAGGCGGGTAGGGTGCTAATACCTTCCCTACCTTGTAACCGACTCCAGAACCTGCATATCAAAAATCCAAAAGCCCAAGGTAATTGGTTTAAAAGATTTTTCTACATTTTTAACTATAAAATGTAGTAGCGACTCTAAACAAAATCGTGCAGCCGAAAATCGGGGCGCGACACTATTCTTACAGTTAAGAATATTAAATATTTTTATTAATTATATATCCTTATCATTATCTATATTTATACTATATATAAAGGCAAAACATGGTGTAACTTCCACCATGATGTAATTTCCCCTTCCTATTTTGCCCTTCACATTATTTATTTTTTACAAAAAAACCCATATAATCCTAATTAACTACCACCAACACATTAATTAACCACATCTCTCACCTTAAACTAAATATTATCATAAACACACAAAAATTATAATATAAAGTACACAGAATACAACAAATATATTCTAATTATAAAAAATTAAATATATAAAAATTAAATATATAGTATCATACAATATTGACTGATAAGCACGAAGTGCTTGTACACAATAGTTATTATAGAGAGAAAACAATTATAGAGTAAAATGAATATACAAATTGAGGAGGTTATAAGAAAAATAACAATATTTTTGTGTAAAGAAACCTAAAATAACACATGAATATTTCTTAGTGTTTTTAAGGTGGAAAATTGAAACTTAGGATATTCCCAAGGTTAAAAGTCTTTTAGGAGAAGGGATAAGCTACCTCTACTCTAACTCTAAGATAGTTGGTTTGATAATTTATTTATTAGAACAGATAATTTTTGGTGAAGGTATGTCGAAACAGAGAGAATATAATGGTGGTGACAACAATGATGATATTCCCAATGTGGAAAAGGGGTGGTTGTCTTAGATGTAGATCATCTCTAGTACTCGAGAGTCTAATATTAGATGAGTATTGTGACACATGATAAAAAAAATCAATGACTATGATTTAAATTATTTTTCAATTAAAAAATAAAAAAATTATGTTTCTCTTCTTAATCCAATATTGGAGAGGCTGCTAATATTGAAGAGGAACTCAACCCAATTGTCTTGGGAAAATTACGTGGATAGTATATGTTTCAAAATATTTATGGAAGTAGTGTATTTTTAGGGAAGTCGTGGATGGTATCCACGACTTCGGGGGAAAGTCGTGGATGAGATCCACGATTTTGGGGAAGTCGTGGATCCCATCCACGACTTCCTGACATATTCTCTCTCCATGGAAGTCATGTACCCTAAATACAACTTCCATTGTATAATAATAACAAAAGAGTTATGTAGCCTAATGGTTCTTGGATTTTATGGGAACTTAAAGGTCCATGGTTCAACACTCACCTATTGCTATTTTTTTGTGGATCTCTCCATGGAAGTCGTGTACCCTAAACACGACTTCCATTGTATAATAATAACAAAATATACAATGGAAGTCGTGTTTAGGGTACACGACTTCCCCAAAGTCGTGGATCTCATCCACGACTTCCCCAAAGTCGTGGATCTCATCCACGACTTTCCCCCAAAGTCGTGGGTACCATCCACGACTTCCCTAAAAATACACTTCCGTAAATATTTTGAAACATATACCAAACGTGTGATAGTGTAGTTTGACTACACTATCCACGTAATTTTTCCTTGACTACACTATTATACATTTGATATATGTTTCAAAATATTTACAGAAATAGTGTAGTTTTTAGGGAACTTGTGCATAAGATCCACGAGTTTGGGGAAGTCATGAACTAGTAATGCGACTTCCATGTGATCTCGTGAATCTGAGCCACAAGGCTCTTACATGTTTGAAGTCGTGTTTCCCATGCACGAGTTCCACTTTTTTTTAGAAGTCGTGTTCCTTATACACGTTTTTACATTTTTATTTTATATTGTTTTAAACAATTATGTAATGAATATAATGCAATCTAACCATGTTATTTTAGAGTCCTAGTACAAATAATATATGTCAAAGTTATAAAAAACAAAAAAATAAGCAATGAGTGAGTGTTGAATCATAGACCTCTGAGTTACCATGTCAACCAAGAACCGCTACGTTAGAGATAATTTTTGTTATTAATTTAATTAACATGAAAATCGTGTTTAAGGAACACGACTTCTAAAAAAAGTGGAACTCGTGCATGGAAAACGTGTAAGAGTCTCGTGCCTCAGATGCACGAGATCACATGGAAATCGCCTTGCTGGTTCACGACTTCCACAAACTTGTGGATCTCACCTACGAGTTCCTTAAAAACTACATTACTTCCATAAATATTTTGAAACATATATATATA
>NW_017722344.1:0-287 GCF_001865875.1 Lupinus angustifolius | reverse complement strand
TAGTGGTCTTTCAATCCTTTCCACAATCCGCAGCCCAGTGACAAAATTTCTCAGCCATGAAGACTGAAGTAATGCCTCATAACATGCTATGTATTCAGCTGCCATGGTGGATGATGCAACAAGATTTTTCTTGGCAGAACGCCAAGAAACTGTACCACCAACCAACAGATAAACATAGCCCGAAGTAGATCATCTACTATCTTAGCATCCCTCAAAATCGGAGTCAGAATACCAAATGATCTCTAATTGGTCTGATCTCCTATATGTGAGCATATAGTCTTTTGTTC
>NW_017722343.1:0-723 GCF_001865875.1 Lupinus angustifolius | reverse complement strand
TACAAGAGCAAGAAAATATACTTGCTCCCACTGAACTTGTGATACACACAATCTTCGACTGAATTCATCTCAAAACCAAAAGAGAGAATCACCTCATGAAACTTATGGTACCACTGACGAGACGCCTGTTTTAGCTCATAAATGGATTTTGTCAATTTGCAAACCATATTCTTTTGGTTTCCCGTTATAAAGTTTTTTGGTTGCACCATATAAATCTTCTCATCAATGTTTCCATTGAGAAAAGTTGTTTTGACATCCATCTGATGAAGCTCCAAATCATAATGTGCTACAAGAGCCATGATTGTCCTAAGAGAGTCTTTCCATGATTATCCTAAGAGAGTCTTTTGATGATTGTCCTAAGAGAGTCTTTCATTGCTTCAATCCACTTTTCCGAATTGGAACTTTGGATGGCTTCACGAACGTTTAATGGATCATTATCCATTAAGCCATCACCCTCATGTTCCAGGAGAAAGCAAATGTAGTCATCTGGAATTGCATTTCTTCTTTCTCTAGTGGATCTACGCAAAGCTATTGGCTCTTGCATCTCTTGTCCATGTTCTTGAGGGTTTTGAGTTTGTCCTTCATGAATTACTAACTCACCTTGAGTAGGGAAAGTATTGTCAACTATATCTTGAGGAGGTTCCAAATTTGCTTCATCAAAAGCAACAATATGAATCGCATCTAGAATAGATACGAATTCTTCCTCTAAGACAAAGTTTCTAA
>NW_017722342.1:0-994 GCF_001865875.1 Lupinus angustifolius | reverse complement strand
AGAGTAACCAATAAAGTAATTGCTCACTGTACGAGAGTCCAATTTCTTTTCATGAGGCCTATAAGGCCTTGCCTCAGCTGGACATCCCCACACATGAAAATGCTTCAGACTTGGCTTTCGCCCAGTCCAATGCTCATAAGGTGTTTTAGCAGTTGCCTTAGTTGGTACCCTATTAAGAATATAAGCTGCTGTCTTAAGTGCCTCTCCCCAGAGTGACTCTGGTAAGGTAGAGTGACAAATCATACTCCTCACCATATTCTTAAGAGTCCGGTTTCGTCTTTCAGACACACCATTCATGCTAGGTGATCCTGGCATGGTGTACTGTGGGACTATACCACATTCCTCTAGGTATTTGGCAAAAGGCCCTGGACGTTGTTCACCTGAATCGTCATATCTACCGTAGTGTTCACCACCACGGTCAGATCTGACGCACTTTATCCTTTTGCTGAGTTGATTTTCAACTTCAGCCTTAAAAGTTTTGAACACGTCCAATGATTAGGACTTTTCATGAATTAGAAAAATGTATGCATAACGAGAATAATCGTCTATGAATGATATGAAGTATCGTTGATCATTCCAGGAAGCCGTAGGGAATGGCCCATAAATATCCGTATATATCAATTCTAAGACGTCCGAAGCTCTATATGCACCATATTTCGATTGTTTGGTCTGTTTTCCTTTTATGCATTTGACGCAAACACTAAGGTTTGTGAAGTCAATGGAATCCAAAATTCCATCTGACACAAGACACTTAATTCTCTTTTGAGAAATGTGACCTAGATGCTTGTGCCATAATGTACCTGAATTATTATTTTTAATTTTACGCTTAGTACCACGTGATTCCACATTCAGGGTTTCGCTATAATCAGTTATAGTATTCAGCATATACTAATTGTCATTTAACATTAGTGCACCAGTTCCAAAAACATTTGAATTTAAAGACAATTTAACCGAAATGTTTCCAAATGAACAACAATAACCAAATTTGTCCAAA
>NW_017722341.1:0-467 GCF_001865875.1 Lupinus angustifolius | reverse complement strand
AAACCAGTACATAATAACAATCTAAAATGCCCTATAGCTTCCACTTCTACCGATTTTCCATCGCCAACATAGATGTATCTTTCAACATAATTAGGCTTTCGGTAGCTCAGGCAACCATGCATTGAAACACTGATGTTAGAAGTTGAATCAGAGTCTATCCACCAAGTGTTTCCAGGCACTGAAGTTAAATTGACCTCAGAATAGATCAAAGCAAGAAATGTACTATTCTTAGCACGTCAGGCGTGATACTTTACACATTTCTTCGTTTGATGTCCAGTTCCTTTACAAAAGTAACAGACATCATCTTGCTTCTGCTTCTTTTGCACTAGACCCTTAGCAACTTCATTCTTGGGCTCTGAAATGATTTTCCTTTTGCCATTGTCTTTAGAGGTAGTAACATAATGAGCACTTTCAGTCCTTTCTCGCTTTAGTCTTTCCTCTTCTTGCACACAAAATGAAATGAGCTC
>NW_017722340.1:0-2059 GCF_001865875.1 Lupinus angustifolius | reverse complement strand
TATAAAATATAATCAATATGATTTAAAACATAGCAACATATATATAAGTGTTATAGAATATAACAAATAAAATATAGGTACAATTTTGGAGTTGGGACTTAAGATTAAGTTTGGAAGACACTTAAAAGTATTAAACACTAAAACTTTATATACAATTTCGGTCCGGTCTGGATCGGTCTGGATCTAAGAGGTGAAACCAAAATCCGGACCGGACCAATCGGTCTTTAAAAAATAAGTCTAACACGGTTCAAATGCATTCAGTTTTTGCGGTTTCGGTCTATTTTGGATCGGTTTTCGGTTTTATTATTGGACCGGTCTGGATTTGAACACCCCTACCTGTGAGCGCTAAGCGGCTACCAAGATATTATTAGAGAATAAGGATTACAAACCCTAGCACATCCATGAGCCTACCTGCCATTGAGGTGTTTCTATTTAGTGCTTATATCTGGTGCTCATTATAATAAGAGACTTGAGTCCAATATATAACATTGATTACTCTACTCTATTCCAATACTAGACAATGTGAGACTAACACAATAACATATTTCAAGCATCCCTAACAATGCACATAATATTTTGTGGAAGACTCAACAGAAGGTTCTAATGGGAACGATCTTATAGATCACTAGGGGAGGGAGTCATTAATGTAATGTTTTGTATGTATACAATGACGATGCTACATACACATCAAGGTGTGCAGATGCACACCCTGAACTTTTTGAAAAAATGTTATACTATCAACAACTTTACAAGTCTAAAATTTATTTTTTTAAACAATATTATATGTTTCATGGTGTTGTGCTAAATAATTTTATACTATTGTGGATATGTAATTTAAATAATTTCATGATCGTTTCTCCAAAATGAATACTCAATTATTTCTTTGTATATCTTGTTTGGGTTTAACCAATTTGGACTCTAATTTTGATATGCTAAAAGTGGTTGAATTTGCAAAATTTTATCCACATGATTTTTGTTCAATTAATTTTGTGATGTTTGATAATCAACATGAGAGTTACATCATTGAAATTGTATTAATATTGAATTTGCTTCTTCAAAAGGAATCAATAATCTTTTAGATAAGTTGTTTGAAAGAGAAAGTCACATTGTATACTTATTAACTTTTTTTTAAGTTAAAAATGATTTTATTTGTTGCCACAACAACTATAAAAGAGAGTCATTTCAGTTATGAAAGTTGCAAAAAATAGGTTGTGTAATCGAACAAGAAGTGCATCGATGAAAGACTGTCTAGTCACTTATACTGAGCGAGAAGTGTTCAATAACATTGATAACAAGTTGATGTTAGGTATCAGTGGCTAAAATACACCTAGAATGGGGGTTGAATAGGTGTAGCGGTCAGAGTTTCCGCTTTTTCGAAAACAACAAATTATTCAACATTAACCCTAGATTAATCGATTAACAGAACACAAATAATCGATTAACACAATTACTTTAATCGATTAAATCAGCTCAGAAATTACAAACAGATTCGGTTTCTTGTACAACAATTAACCGAGATTTAAACGAAATTACAGAGCTTACAAAATATCAGAGTTACACTAGTACAGTATGAAAACATAATATATCAATTAAAAAAACTATACAATGTAACCGATTAAAGCAATTAAAGAGAGAAAGAGAGAGAAAAAAAATCCTGCAACACGATTTTTATCCTGGTTCGTTTGCGTGTCCACTTGCAAACTACATCCAGGCCTCTCGGCTGATCTGAGAGATTTTTCTTCACTATAATTGAAATAATGTTTTACAAGCACTTCTTCCAATTACAACACTTAGATATTCACTTGAAACAAAAAGAAACTTATTCCTTGGTTTGACTCCCTTCCTACCGACCAAGAAAACCTTTCTCGCGGTGTAGCCCCAGCCAAGAACCTATTCTTCCTATCAAGAACACTAAGCTATCGAAGATACAACACAATCTCGTTGGTGGTAAGACACCTTGAGATTCCCAATGTTACAACACTTTTCACAGCAAAAACATAGAGTAAACTAAAGCAATTATGATGCTCAAAACACACAATTAAGATCTTACTCTAAAACT
>NW_017722339.1:0-434 GCF_001865875.1 Lupinus angustifolius | reverse complement strand
AACTAACTATTAGTCTAAGTCTAATACCAATCTAGAGACTTAAGCATGCTGATTTGTTGATGATCTTCAAGCTTTCATAATCACAAGTTGTCCTCATCAAAACTAAACACATAGAGAGAGCTTTCCAAAGTGCTATCTTGACATGCGCACTTTCAATCTCCCCCTTTTTGATGATGACAAAACACTACACCAATTGTTTGATGAAGTAGCTTGAAGATTGAATTGGCAATGATTGATATGACGCGCTAATATTTCGGAAGCAGTTGTTACGATCAACCTGCACAATCAAACAACAACAAAACAACCTTTCTCCCCCTTTAGACATTATCAAAAAGATAACTCAGGTCAAAAGTAGGCAGAGATATGTAGTTAAACATAAAACAAAGTTAATGAATTAATTTTGGGATTTTAACTATTAACCTGTTTCATTTTCG
>NW_017722338.1:0-1003 GCF_001865875.1 Lupinus angustifolius | reverse complement strand
CATAAAGAGTAAAAGTATTCAGCAACCATTACAAACCATAATATGTCAAGTAGAGACAAAATAAAAAAAACACAAATAAGTCTGGAAATAGTAACAACAACTGAATCCATAAAGTGCAATAACGAAGAAATAAACCTAAGGGTAAGATGTCCTAGGTCTAAAGTCTTCTATACTATGGTTGAGGTGGAGGAGGATCAATCTCATCATCAGGAATAACAATGTCTCTTCGCCAAACGGGTCTCTTGCAGAATGAGCGAATAATAAGGGTCACTGCGGTCCCGAGTGGATGATGAGCCAGCTTCTGGTCTTCGTCCACGATTGGCAGCAGTTTTGAACCTTTTTGCGCGACTTTGCTCCATTTTAATGTAGAACCCGAATTGATGTTGGACTGTGCAGAGAAGGATTAGGCAAACCTAACCTAGGGTTCAATTTGGGGGAAATTTTGGAATATGATGGAATGAGGATGATAATGTGAGATTTCAAGGTGGTTTTGAGAGGGTTAGGGAGAGGTTTATCTACCTTATAGCACTTGGATCAGTTGAGTTGCAATTTCAGAGACATACAAATGAAAATAGGTGGAGAAAATGCCGGAAAAAGCTGAAACCGAGGTGCTGTCTGCACTTAAGCTGCTGGTTTTAATCGATTAACGGGCATGGTTAATCGATTAAAATCATGTAAAAAATGGTTTTCAGCTAGCAGAATGGTTTCAAATCTTTAGGGCTTGTGCATGCATTTTAACGGATTTATCGACACATTTTTTATCACGAAAAGAAGTTATATAATGTGAATCCTTAGGTGATTATTGAAATCGCGCACACATGCATACACTAAACATGATATCACGTCGACTTGCAGTTAAGTAAAGTAATGACCCAATTATACCACGATACTTTGTTACCTCTATTGCTTTTCCTTTTTCGTCCTTGTCTAGGTAGCAAGCAGATGCCATAGGAGTGGAGGCTTCCTTACATTTATCCATATCAAATTTCTTAAGTAGCTCTTT
>NW_017722337.1:0-226 GCF_001865875.1 Lupinus angustifolius | reverse complement strand
TCATCTCAGAAAAATCTTTACATAAAGTATCATTATTAGATCCAAATATTATGTCATCCACATAGATTTGTACAAGTAAAACATGATTTTCTGATTTTCGAATAAAAAGCGTTGTGTCAACCAAGCCTCTTTTGAACCCTTTTTCCAAAAGAAAGGTACTTAGTCTATCATACCAAGCTCTAGGAGCTTGCTTAAGACCATATAGTGTCTTTTTAAGTTTATAAAC
>NW_017722336.1:0-734 GCF_001865875.1 Lupinus angustifolius | reverse complement strand
TGAGGATGAGGAAAAGGATGAGGATGAGGATGAGGAAAAGGATGAGGATGAGGATGAGTTTAAGATGAGGATGAGGACGAGAGTGAGAATGAGGATGGGATGAGGACAAGGATAGGATCAGGATAGGATGAGGATGTGGATGAGGATAAGGATGAGGAAGAGGANNTGATCACTGCGTATATATATTATTTTCAGGTTAAGTTGGTTTTGGATTTGCTTATCAAGATTTTTAAAGGATTTGAACGCATCGCTTTATGCAGATAAAAATAAAGTCCATGTGAATCGGGAGAAATCATCAACAATAACTAGAGCATAGTAGCTACCACCAAAACTCATGATTTGTGATGGTCCAAACAAGTCCATATGGAGTAATTCCAAGGGCCTTGAAGTGGAAATCACATTTTTCTTTTTAAAGGAGTTTTTGGTTTGTTTACACTTTTGGCAAGTGTCACAAATTTCTTTAATTTTAAAATTTAGTTTTGGTAGTCCCTCAACTAGTTCATTTGATGATAATTTATCTAGATGTTTTACATGGATATGTGCAACGCGTCTATGCCAAAGCCAGATGTCATCTTCTTTAGAAATAAAACATTTTGAAAATAAGGTAGTGACATCATCAAAATTAACCATGTAAATATTATTTATACGATGACCAACAAATTTAACATTATTAGATAAGATGTCACGAATAATACAACAGTCAGAATCGAAAGATACACGGTTACCTTTGTCGC
>NW_017722335.1:0-224 GCF_001865875.1 Lupinus angustifolius | reverse complement strand
ATCAGCTCAGAAATTACAAACAGATTCGGTTTCTTGCACAACAATTAACCGAGATTTAAACGAAATTACAGAGCTTACAAAATATTAGAGTTACACTAGTACAGTATGAAAACAAAATATATCAATTAAAACAACTATACAATGTAACCGATTAAAGCAATTAAAGAGAGAAAGAGAGAGAGAAAAAAAATCCTGCAACATGATTTTTATCCTGGTTCGTTTGC
>NW_017722334.1:0-2084 GCF_001865875.1 Lupinus angustifolius | reverse complement strand
CAACAACTTCTCAAAAACTTATGTTAATCGATTTAATCATGCCTTAATCGATTAACAACATATTTCTAAGTGTATTTTCAAATTACAAAACTCAAATACGTTATGCACTTAATTTATACATGTTCAACACTAAGTTTATGCCTAGGATGCACAGATTACATGTATTTATATGATGCATGAACATATTATATATGACATATCTCAAAACTTAAAATGATTTAAAGTTTTATGCATATGAGACATGTATAGATTTTACCTAATCCTTAGACTCAACCTCAACTAACTATTAGTCTAAGTCTAATACCAATGTAGAGACTTACGCATGGTGATTTGTTGATGATCTTCAAGCTTTCATAATCACAAGTTGTCCTCATCAAAACTAAACACATAGAGAGAGCTTTCCAAAGTGCTATCTTGACATGCGCATTTTCAGTTGATAATTTAACGATTCAAAATATGAAGTCATATATATATCAATTATGAAATACATAACTTATTTGGTTGATATATTTAAATTTTATGATTTTTATATTAATGTTTTCATCGTTTTATATATAATGATATTTATTATTTTAATTTTTAACATAAATTTTTGCACATCCTATATTTGGGTCCTAGATATATCACTATGTATATAGTCTATATTGATGTCTATATGTGACTCGAACCATATAACTCTAGCATAAGATGACCTTTTTAGGTTTAAATGACCATGTGTATGTTCTTTTGAGTTGTAGATTTTCGGTTTTGGCTTATTTATGGACTTATTTTTTTCATGGCTAGTCGTATAAAATTATTGATGATGCTTATATAGGAACAATTTATGTTTAGGGCTAGCGTGGGTGTGGGTGTGACCAACTGGCCTTTTTCTTATAATGATGCAATAGAGATATCTCAAAAAATAAAACAATATAATTAATTCATTAATAAAACAAACAAAAATCTACTTTTCCTACAATCTTAATTTAGTATTATAATAAATTTTTGTTTTTGATTTAACGAAAGTATCCATCCACCCCATTATAAATACAAAAGGTAATAAATATTACTATAACACTAAAATAAAAAAACAAATATTGGAATTGATGATAGAAAAATCACCACTTTATCAATTCTCAAGTACTTATAATAAAGCATATTTAACCACACATACTAAGTATAATAATTAATTTTATTTAGTTTTTTTTAATGATATTATAATATCATAATTTTATTTTCCTAAATTTCAAAATAAATATATGGGAAAGAAGTCCTTGTTATTTTCTTCCTCAAAAGCTTCAGTTTCTTTGCATCTAGGAAGTGGGGATCGATCTTTATGGTACAATAATTGGTCAAGCTCATCAAATTATGTGCTTATATTCACTTTGTCCACATCTCAGACTCTTAGCTCCAAGTGAAGGATATTTGGAATGAGGGCAATTATGATATCAGTATTCTATATACCATGGTTTCTTGGGAATTAAAAAGCCTTCATTTGTAGTAACTTTTTGCCAGGTTCTTCCATTGATAATGACAGTTGGATTTGGGATGGTAATGCATTAGGAACCTATACTACGAGGTCTGGGTATCTGTGGCTTAGTTCTTCCGAGAATGAAGATATTTCTTACTTTGATGATTGGAAGTTGTTATGGCGTATGAGAATTCCCGAGTAGGTGAAAATAATGTTATGGATAGGGTTTCATGAGGCTTTAGCATCCAATGATATTCAACACAAAATGAATATGTCTACATATTCAACTTCTACGAGATGTCAGGAAGGTGTAGAGGGCATTATGCATGTTTACAGGGATTATTCGATATCTGCTTTAATATGGTCAAGACTAGTGTGGAATTCTTTGTCCTTTTGGGCGACTCGGTTCTTCAGATTTGATGGGCATGACGATGGAGGAATAACTCCATTCTTGGTGATTGTTCTTGGAATATCAATTTAGCTGTCCGTTTCATTTACCAAGACTTTTGGGAGTTGCAAATGGTATACCACTAAATTATTATACATAATATTTCATTAATATGATATTCATTTTAATTATTAAATCACCAATTAAACCATCTATACCATTATATAAAGGCAAAACAATTGTTAA
>NW_017722333.1:0-232 GCF_001865875.1 Lupinus angustifolius | reverse complement strand
TTCATTTTAACTACTATGACATGGTATAATTTTTTAATTCCAATTTAGCCCCGACTTTATGTTGTAACCTCCTCTATTCAAAACTCTTAAACTGCTCATTCTCTCACGTTCTCTCATTCTCATCCATTTTTTCTTCTTCTATTCTCCACAATCAACTCTCTCTTCTCTCATATAAAAAAATGAAACTTTATAAAAAGAAAGAAAGAGACTCAATAACCTAATAATGCAAATG
>NW_017722332.1:0-357 GCF_001865875.1 Lupinus angustifolius | reverse complement strand
TATCATACTTTGCTTCCATTATGTTTGATGAAATGTCAAATATACACTAAAACAAACATGTTTATGATTTGCATCTTATTAAGAAAGTTATTGTCAAGCTTTCTTTAACATATCTTTAAATTTTTATGTTTGCTGAAATTTAATTTAATTTATAATTTTTAATTTCGTAATTGTTGAAACATGCATCCTAACATAAAATAATTGTTAGTTTATAATGCGTTTACGCTTCATAAAACATGGACATACAAATAGCTAAAACCAAAATTTCAGCATTGGTAAAATGTAGAATACTGCAGAATATAAGCCACTTAAAGGAAGAAATGCCAAAACCTAAGCCTTCTATCTTGACATGTTTAG
>NW_017722331.1:0-1647 GCF_001865875.1 Lupinus angustifolius | reverse complement strand
TTATAGTGCACATAGACTAGATCATTCAATCTTTTGTGTTCCAGTTTATTCCTCTTCGCTGTGTGTATTCTTTCAAATACAGTCCAATTTCTTTCACAACCAGAAGAAGATGTTGTTTAACTCAAAATCTGAATAGCTAATTGGGATACCATAGGAGCACTAAATCCAAATTGTGACCACCATTGATCTAAAAAATATCACAAATAATTAGTGATTTGGATTAAAAATAAACTGAAAATATAAAAATTAAAATCTTACCTGGTCGTAAGTGTTTAACTGTTTCAATTGCCATTGTATTGCCAAAACTCCCAACTTTGTCATGATAGATGCAACTTTGTTTGAAAAACTCAGTCTTGCGAGTGGTAACTTTTGCTTATAAAATATCAAGCCAACCTTGTTGAACCTGGTTTAATACAAAAGTTATCCTTATCATAGTAGAATGCTGGATTCATAAAGTAGGTTGCACAATGTAATTTTGTTCGGAGTTGTTTATCTCATCTTTGCTTTATAACTCTTGTATAAGGCTTATACAATGACTTTTTATTCATAAACACACTCTTAATTGTTTTTCTTGCTCTACGCATCCCGTCATACACATAAGGTAGAGAAGGTCTATCATCAGCATCAACAATTCTTAACAAGCGAATTAGTGGAGCCACAATATTGACAATAATTGCACAATCATTCCAAAACCTATTATCCATCACAACCTCCACAAATCTATTTGCTTTCTGATCCCAGTAATATCTAGAATTAATGAAATCTTTACTAGTGACCAAAGCTTGCAAATCATGTTTGTGCTCATGAATGCTTTTTAGTGCAATGAAGGTTGTTGCAAAACGAGTTGCCCCAGGACGTATGATTTCTTTCCATCCTCGTCTTTCCCTTAACCATGCCAACAAAAATCCATGATTGTACACAAACTTTGTTATATCAGATGCACTTTTAGCTAAGGTACTGACATGATCCATTTTTCCAATATCTCCTAAAATCAAATTTAGACAATGTGCAGCACAAGGAGACCAAAAGATAGATGGAAACTTCTCATTTAACATAGCTCCTGCAGCTTTATAATTTGCAGCATTATCCGTAACCAAATGCACAACATTGTTTACTCCAACAAACTCAACTAACTCAATAAATAAATTGCAAAGTGTTTTAGCATCTTTAATGACATCAGATGCATCAACAGATCTCACAAAAGTCACTCCTTTTGGAGAGTACACAAGAAAATTGATAAGTTGTCTATTTCTTTAATCTTGCCAACCATCAGCCATAATGGTGCAACCAATTTCTTTCCAAAAATTCCTAAAGTTCGCAACTAACAACTCGACCTCCTTCTTCATTTCATGCAACAAATTGGATCTAATAGCGTAATAACTAGGACCTTTATAACCAGAACCAATTGCAGCAATTGCATCTATCATAGGTTGATAGTAAAATGAATTTGTACAATTAAATGGAATGCAACAATCATAAAAGAATCGAGCAACTGCCAAATCAGCCTTATGAATAGCATCTTTACCTGCAAAGCCCATTCTAATTGAGGGTTGAGCTCCTGGAGTAGTTCTTAGGGTATAGAAATTGTTGATACTATTATTTGATCTTTTATTTGATGTTTCTGTTCCTTTACGCTTGGTTATAGTC